>NC_062228.1:31040279-31247779 GCF_902686445.1 Sciurus carolinensis | reverse complement strand
AGATTTGTATTTTCTGAAACTGTTTTTATCTTTTAAAAAGTGACCCGGCAGACCCCAGGACTGCCATACTTTTTACTTAATTTTTAAGAGAAATAATATATAAGTATGATGTAAAATATAAAAATATATATATAAATGTATAAAATTTAAAAGTCTAAAAGTCTTCTTCCCCCACACCATGTGTTTCAAAATAGCTGTTATTAACCATTTCCCATCTACCTTTCCATATAAAAAGGACATAAAATCACATTTATATTTTTAAGTTTACATAAATACAATCCTAGGGATCATTCTATAATTTAATATTTGACTTCACTATGCATTGAGGGAGTATTTTCACTCTGATACATCTTTTCAACAACTGGAGATTTTTTTATATATATAGCCAGTCCCTTATTAATGAATTCGTAGGTTACTACCAATATCCTAGTATTATTCTCAGTGTTCAAATGAACAACCTCTTATGAAAGCCTACATGTTCATTTGTAAGAATACCCATAATATAAATTCCATGACATGGAATTTCTGCAACTAAGAAGATATTCATTTTTAAGTTCAGTATATGTTGCCAGATTGTTCTTCAAAACGGCTTTACCAGCTGATATTTTCACAAAAATTGTGAATGTATTTATTTCCTTACACCCTTATTAATCTGATAAGTAAAACTTCTATGTCATTGTCAGTTTGATTTTTTTCTTTAATCATAGAGTATAATTAAATATCTTTTGTATAAAATAAGTTCTGTTATTTCTTTTTGAATAAACTTATGAAAACTTAGAAACATACTATTGGAAAGCATTTTATTAAATGGCTTCCCTAGTTTTTACATTAAGAGTCATTCCTTAGGAAGTTTCCCACGGCTTGTGAAATTCCAAAAGAGTCAAGTCTCTGGTTCAGTGAGCTCCATCAAGAATTCACATTTCCAACAACATGACCAGGGCCAAGGTTGTCTTATAAATACAACAAAATAGAACCAATGACATTTACATCACCCTCAACTTAGGAAATGCAATAGTAGATGGAATCACTTGAAAAGAAAGAAATTTGGTATGTGGAAGAAGAGGTCTGATCAAAGAGAAATGATTGATGCCTTCACAGGGAGTTAATGTTAGGACGCTGTGCAGAGAAAATGGAAAAAGAAATGTGAAGACCAAGAATATGTTTTACCTAAGCTTCCAGATGCTGCCAAGTGTTTGAGATAGTTCTTTTAATATTCATAAGGAAAGAGGAGAATAGGTAAACAGTACTACTGAGAAGGCTCTCCAGCAGGTGTAAGGAAACAGATGTGATGAATTCAGGTAATCTTACCTGTAATTAAAGGAATTCAATATATTAATATCTTCAAAACAGATTGCACATTAGAATCATCTGGAGAGTTTTTCAAATCATTTCAGTGCCTGGGTTGCACTACAGACCCATTGAGTCAGGACCCGAGCATTGACAATTTTTTCAAAGTTCCCCCTAGAGTTTCTAATGGGCAAACAAATTGGAGAATCTTTATTAAGAGCATCCTATAGGGTTTAGCTATGTTTTCAAAGCCTTCCTAAGGTTGTTAGCTCATCTAAAGACCCCTTTCCTGAAATCTTCTGGCTGTGACTTCCTAAAACAACCTGGAAATCAGCATTTGGCATGATATCTACTAGAATGTTATATTTAAAGTCAGCCACATCAGACCCACTGCATGTGAAGATCCTGTAGGTTCCTGAAGGAATGAATGTAAGACAAAGCAAAACAAAATTGTCTTGCTGTACCAATGGGAATATCATCTTGAAGTCAACTTAGCAATTTAAGAGCTTTAAGAATGTGATCTTATCTGTTGACCTGCAGATCCCATTTCTAGAAACCAAAAATAGGCAGAATTAGGAGACCTGGGTTAGGATTAGGATGTAGGCATGGATCAGGAGCACCACTGCTTCTTTGCCTCTAACACAAAACCGGAAAAGGTTCATCTAATGAGCATTAATGAATTCAAGTTCAGCAACACATGGGGCATGATATAGTCATTTAAAACAACATGCTTAAAATACAATATGGCTGGCAGATTAATCACTATTGACATGAAATGATGGTATGAAAAATGTTCAGGATATGTTTTTAGTGAAAAAGCAAGTTGTACAATTGCATATGTAACATGACCTCATTTCTTTATAAATTATATAACAGCACATTTATCAAGGGTCCTTCATTCCAGGTATAGTTCTAAACACTTTATAAATATTAACTCGTTTATCCTTACAACCCCAGGGATGTTTATTATTGTTACATCATTTAAAGATGAAACCACTGGGACCCAGAGAGGTTACTAATGTGCCTGAGGTCACGCAACCAGTAAGTGACAGATCTGGGTTTTCAGATCCTTACCCTGGCCCAGAACTTGTGCTCCTAACTGCTACACCATTCTGTGATGCCTGCTGGGCACAAAATATCTGGAAGGATACAAGGAAAGTTTTGTTTTCTGTTCTGTATTAATAAGTATCTATTTTTTCCTACAATGACCATATGTGACTTACAGTTTTTAAAACTTGATATATTTTTAAAGGATAGCAAACTCCTTTTATAGTACTAAATAGAAATCAAATGAAAAAAAAAAAATAAAAAGACGCAGGAAATGAGCCTGGCACGGTGGCATGAAAGATTCAGGCACAAAGGCTCACGCCTATAATTCCAGCTACTCAGGAAGCTGAAGGAGGAGGATTGCAAGATCTAGGTAAGTCTGAGCAATGGAGCAAGCCTTTGTCTCAAAATAAAATAAGAAGGTCTAGAAATGTAGCTCAGCGGTAGAGGACCCCTTGGGGTTTGATCCCTAGTACTGCAAAAGAAAATTGTAGGAAGAAAAGGAAGTTGGAAAGGTGGGGAGCAGAACCTTGGTCTTGAAACCACCTGGGGCCTGGTCTGGGGGTACTTTCTCCACCTGTTCAGATACACAATAAAAGATGCAAATATACAAAATGAGGACAAGGAAGAAGTGCTGGGGAATGATGTTGTGTTGTTAGGTTGTGAATATGTACAAATACATAACAACAAATCCTACCACTATGTACAACTATAATGCACCAATAAAAGATGGGGGGGGGTGAGGATATTGACAACATACACCAGGTGAAATTGTGAGTTTCCTCGAGATCAAGGAGAAATTGTGCAATTATGAGATCTGCTGAGGAGGGCGCAGGTCCCATTGAGGGTTACAGAGAATGCCCAAGTAGAGAGCCTGGTGAGTAGGTGAGTTAGCCTTGGAGGGAAGGAAGGAAACGCAAGGCACATTTGCACACTGCCTTAAAGAGGAGGGTCTACAAAGTCTTCCCCTCAACCCTACCCTATTCTCTGAAATCTGGTGAGCAGCTAGGGCTAGAGAAAGGCCAAGCATTAACAACCGGAGCAGTCACCATATTGACAAAGAATGGAGTGTATCAGACATGAGTGAAATATCAGATTTGGGAATATGGAATTCTAGAAGCAAGACATAGAAGGTCTAGGTGGTTGTGCACAGTCCAGTTGCTCTCCTTCCAGGGTCACTGGTAGAACTGGAACACAATACTCATTGCCCAATGCTCTTCCTCCTGGCCCAGCTGTCAGGTCTTCTGCCTTCCTATGGTCACTGGTATCCAGTAGTCAGCGAAGCGAGGTTGGAATCCTCCCCCTTCAACCAAAGTTTTAGTGGTAGAGATGCTGAAGAAAAAGAACCACTTATACGAGGTTGGGGGAAACATCTAGAATACATTGAAAGAAATATAGCTGCGTGTGTACCTTCTCAGGAACACATCATTCAAGTTATCATAATGAGTTCAAGCTATTGCCTAATAAAAATACTTTGGCAATAAGCACATGATTTATACCTGATATGTAAATTTATGCTTCTAATGTACCTGAGAGTGCTAAAAACCAGAAATCAAAGCATACTTTATTCAGTATTTTAAGTACATCACTCTGTTGTATTCCCATTTGTAGCTTCTATTTTAAGAAAGAGCCTTCCTTTCTTCCTAGAGTCCCCATCCTCATTACTCACAAGACAAGGTTAAATAAATAAGCTCTCACTCTACATTTTGCTTCTCTTAGCAGATGCGCTCAATATCTTCACAAGTTCACACTTAGAATCACAGTACAAGGCCACATTCGAGCCAAGAAATGAGTGTCTTTCACAATGGTTCTCCAAGCAGAACTCGGAAATTAATGAGTTTAATAGCAGATTTTTTTTTTCCTCCTTTGGACACTCACCCCGTTCTGTCTTTAGATGTAACATATGATACCTGAGAAGCATATGGAAATTATGCACAGACATGCACCCGGAACGTAAAAACCTCATTGTAGAAATAGCTATCCCTACAGCAAGTGCTCATATAACTTTTTCACCTCCTCATTATTGCAGTACATAATTCATTCCTCTGTAAGTTCAAATTGCATATTACAGCACATTAATGTTGGTCTTCCTTTATAGCAACCTATCATATGGTTAGCATTCTCATTTATAACCTAAATTACTTTTATTTCTCCAGTCATTTCACCTAACTACTTTGAATCAAACAGGAAAATGATCACATGCCCCAAGTTGCTGAAGTAGGCAATGACTTGGGTATTCTGGAGTACATTGCCCATCGTCCTGGCCCATCTACCTCTGAGCCTGGGGACCCTTCTGGATCTATTAGGCCAACAGCATGCAGTGTTGAGGCTTCCTGACTCCTTCGAGAAGTAGTCCCAGCAGCAGGTACGAGTGAAGACCAGTCTTGCCTAGCATAAAAATACCAAAAAGAAGGGAGGAGAAAGGAACAAGGTTTGGAACCTTTGAGCAGCTTCCCATTTACCCTGAGATAAGGACAGAAGTGTGTCCTTCCCAAGGCTGGCTGCTGCCTGTTGACTGGTCTGGTCATGTAACTCACTGCCTAGCATCTCAGTGACTTCCTTTCATTTCTTTAAATGAGCATGCTCCCTTTAGTCACAGGGCCCTGTTTCCTGAAGCTTTCCTCCCTCCCCTCATCCCCAATGGCCTAGCTAATTCCATCTCTTCTTTCAAAAATCTAATTCAGTCATCAGTTCCTCCAAGAAACTCTCCCCTCTGCCTTCTTCACCAAACCATTTGTTCTAGTACATAATCATTGGCAGGATCATTTATTGAAATGTTTTTGATGTATGTACACATCTTTCTCAACCTTGCAGGTTTTTAGCATGGCCTTTATGTTCTTCCTTGTCTTAGCAAGTTTTGCAGAGCAGAAAGCAAAAGTAGCCTGTCTCTGCAAGCAGTTTAAGATTTTTTTAAAAAATATTTTTTAAGTTGTTGATAGACCTTTATTTTTATTTATTTATTGCTGAGGATCGAACTCAGTGCCTCACACATGCCCCAGCCCAGTTTAAGACCTTTGAAGAGAAATGTTAGGTATCCAAAAGGATATGGAGAGGGCAGTAGAGAGCAAGAGAGAGAGAGAGAGACCCTATAAGCCACAGAAAATTTCTCTGCTCCTACACAGTCCCCTAAAGAGATGGTAAGACCTCACAGGAGTGGTAGTATGAGGTTTCCAGAGAATTCCTTATGAGACCAATAGCAGCATGGCTCTGGCCCCCAAGGATATTTCTGCATTAAACAAAAATGACCACGGTCAGCAATGACCATGACAACCTGAAACCTAGAGGCCTTCACTGCACTATCCAGGTACCAGAGCAGCCTGGGTCTGGAGCAACCAGGAATGGGGAGGCAACCCCAAGGAGAAGGAAGTGGAACTTCCCAACGAATTAAGATGATTTGAAATAAAATAATATGAGATTCTTTTGCACATCTGGGTTTAGGGATTGTTGCTCCAACTTTACTGTATCCTCTTCCTGCTCTGACTTCTCACTCATTCTTCATGCTTTCCAGTGAACGACTCCTTTCATGGATGGCTTTCTTCTCCTCTCATCTCTAAGATCCCTGAGGCCAGGTCTGGGCTGCTCACCATTCTATCCCCAGGGTCTACAGTGCCAGATACATCACCTCCTCACTCATCACATACAGAAAAATGCACAGGTCCTAAGCATACATTTTCCATAACTTTTAGTAAACGTGATAAGCATTTAAGCAACACCTCATTCAAGGTGTAGAGAAACATCTTCACCTAGAAAGTTCACTTTTATCCCTATCCCATTTTACTCTTCTTCCCCCCAGAGGCAGCTACTATTCTGATTTCTAGCCTCATAAATTAGTTCCACCTGTCCTTTAATGCCATCATTAAAGGACATCTATTATTCCATCCCTGGAATAATAGAGCATGAAATGTGATTGATTCATCACGATTTCTGATATTTACCCATATTGTTGTCTGATTGAATAATTTGTTCCTGTTTGTGCTGCATACTGTTCCACTGCATGAATTGACCTCAACCTATCTGCTTTCTTGATAAACGTTCAAGTTGTTTTGGACTCTTTACCACTATGAATAAATTGAAATGAACATTCTTATGCAAGTCGGTCTGCAAAAATATGCTTCAATTTCTTTTAGGTAAATAGATAGAAGTTGAATTGCTGGATCATAAAGGTCAGTGTGTGTTTAACTTCGTAAGAAACTTTCAGTTTACCAAAGTGGTTATATAATATTATACTTCTACCAATAAAATATGAGCAGTCCAGTTGCTCTGCATTCTCTAACACTGGCTTGGTTTTTGTTGTTGTTGTTAGTGGGGTTTTTTTTGTTTGTTTGTTTGTTTTTATTGGGTGCCAGAGATTGAATCCAGGGGCACTCAACCATTGAGCCACATCCCCAGCCCTATTTTGTATTTTGTTTAGAGACAGAGTCTCACTGAGTTGCTTAGCACCTCAATTTTGCTGAGGCTGGCTTTGAACTCCCAATCCTCCTGCCTCAGCCTCCAGAGCCACTGGGATTACAGGTATATGCCACCATGCCTGGCCTAGCACCAGGTATTTTTAAGTTTTGTAGATTTTTTTATGAACTTCTTCTTATGCTTTTGGTATAAATTTGCCATCACATTTATCATGTTGAAAATCTATTCATGAACTTAGTGATCTTTAATATATCCTCTTTTGAGAATTATTTCATATTTTGTCCATTAGTATTGGGTTGTTTCTCATTTTGCAATTTATTTGTAGGTGTTCTTTACATATTCTGCATGTGAGTTCTCATGGATGTAAATGGAATACTTTGCAAAAAGCATGATAAATTAAAAATCCAAAATGTCTTAATTGAGATAATCATACAGGCTATACCTGAAAATAATGGAAAATGCTGTGGAAGCATTGCTAGTTTATGCTATCATAACTCTTATAATAAAATTAGATGAAGGCTGCCCTTGAACAACAAATGCCACTTATAAAAATAAAATAAATAAGCCCCCTCAAAAAAAAAAAAAAAAAACAAAAACATGGTGAATTTTTTCCCTATTTTGTGATTTATCTTTTCATTTCTGTGACGGTGACAATTGATGGCAGAGATTTTAAATATTGATGAAGTCAAGTTTATTCTTTTTCTTTCATGACTTTTGCATTTTAAATTCTGTCCAAAAAAAAAAAAAAAAGAACCCTATTCCCAGCCAGGTCACAAAAATATTTACCTATTTTTAATCTAAGAGTTTTGTAATTTCAGTTTACAGTTGATCTGCAATCTATTCTACTTAATTTTTGTGTTTGGTGAAAAGTCTGAGTTTAAGTTTATTATTTTTTTTAGCTCATGCAGATATCCAGTTATCCAAAATCATTTGTTGAAAAATTTGTCCTATTTCCATTGAATTGTATTGTTAATATCTTCAAAAATCAATTGACTATAGGTATATGGATCTTTTCTTCACTTTCTATTTTTGTTCCATTGATCTATTTGTCTATCTTTATGTCAGTCAGGGCTACTGTCTAGATTACTATAGCTTCATGGTAAGTCATAAAATCAGGTAGTGAAAGTCCTCCAACTTTGTTCTTTTTGATATTATTTTGGCAATTTTGAGTCTTTTACATTTGTGTGTAAATTTTAGCAGCACAATCTGATGGGATTGTGATTCTAATTACATTGTATCTATCAATTCATTCTGGTGAAATTTGACATCTTTACAAAATTGAGTTATGTACACATGAGCATGATAAAACTCCATTTATTTGGGTTCATTGTTTCCTCAACAATAGTGCATAGATTTCAGCATAGAGATCTTTGACACTTTTTGTTAAATTCCTTTCTATATATTTATTGAATTTGGGCTACTGTGAATGGTATTTTTAAATTTTCATTTCCAATCGTTGCTAATATGTAACTGTATGATTGATTTTTGTACATTAACTAAGAGCTTGCTGAATTCACATATTAGATCGAGTCAATGTTTTAGACTCTTCTATATATATACAATCATGTCATCGTGAGTAGCATTGCTTCGTTATTCTCAATGCTTTATTGCTTTGAACTCCCGCACAATGTTATAGAGAAATGGTTTCAAGTAGAAATGTGTGCCTGCCATCAATCTTAGGATGAATGTTTTCAATATTTCACCATTAAAAATAATGTTAACAAATGATGTCAGTGTTTTCAATATTTCACCATCAGAAATGATGGCATCTTTTTCAGAGATCACTGTAGAAGATTGAAGAAATTCCTTTCTATTTCTAATGTATTCAGAGGTTCTTCCTCCTTTTTTATAATCGTAAGGATGTGTTGGATTTTATCAAATGCTTTCTCTGTACCTCCTGAGATTAGCCTGTGATTTTTCTCTTATCTCTGTCAATGTGGTGAATGACATTGGTTTTTGAATGTGAAAACAACCTTACCTTCATGGAATAAAACCCACTTGGTCATGATGTACTATGCTCTTTATTTGTTGCTGTATTAATTGCTAATATTACCTTAAGGATTTTCGAGTCTATTTACTGAGGAATTATGACCTGCAATTTTCCTTTCTCATAATGTCCTTGTCAAGTTTTGGTGGGTGCTTTATACAATGAGTTAGAAAGCCCATCCTTCTAAATATTCTAAGTAGAAAATGAATTTAATCTATCTAACCTATCAAATATTGTAGCTTAACCTAGTCTACCTCATACATGGCAAAGCATTTAACATCAGCTACAGTTGGGCAAAATCATGGAACACAAACCTATTTTATAATAAAGTGTTCTTTTGTTAAAAAAAAATAAGAAAGTCCTTCCTTCTTTATCTTTAAAATAAGCTCATTTAGGTAGAATTATTCCTCCTTAAACATGGAATAGAATTCCCCAGTGAGGTTGTTGGAGGCAGGAGGTTTCAGCGTGTAAAGGCTTTTAATTATGACTTCAATTGAAAAGGAATAGTTAAAGTTATTTAGGTCATTTATTTCTCTTTTAATCAGTTTTGGTAAGTTATGGTTCTTAAGAGAGTTGTCTTACATTTATGCTATAGAATTTGGTGGCATAAAGATCTGTGGATTCAATACTCTCTTTCTTTCTTAATGCTGGTTTTTGTGTTCTTTTATCTTTCTTGATCTGACTTGTTAGGAGTTAATCAATTTTGTTAATATCCATTAATAATAAGTAATCAACTTTTGAATATTTGTTGATGTTAATTGATTGTTTTCCATCCTGCTTTGTTCTTTACTACCTTTTACTTAGTTTGCCCTATTTTTCCTGTTTCTTAAGGTAGAAGTTTACATCACTTATTCTATATATTTCACTCTTCCAATATAAGTATTTAAAGATACAATTTTATCTCAGAATAACTTAAGCTGCACCCTACAAATTTTGATATTTATGTTTTCTCTGTCAGTTCAAAATATTTTCTTGCTTTTGTTTTGATTTGATTTGTTGCTAGAGACTGAATCTGGAGGTACTTTACCACTGAGCTACATCTCCAACACCTTTTTTTTTTTTTTTTTGGAGGCTGGATTTCACTAAGCTGCTGAGACTGGTTTCAACTTGCAATCCTCCTGTCTCAGCCTCCCAAGTCACTGGATTACAGGCACACAGTCTGTGCCTGTATTGTAGCCCACAGTCTGTTTATCTTGCTTTACCTTTTGTGTGTGTGTTTTTTTAATATACTTCAAAAATGCATATTTTTTTGTTTTGTTTTATTTTTTAATTATTTGTTCTACTTCGTTATACATGACAGTAGAATGCATTTTGATTCATTGAATACAAATGGATCATTTCTCTGGATGTCCACGATGTAGAGTCACACCATTCGTGTAATCTTACATGTACATAGGGAATGATGTTTGTCTCATTCCACCATCTTTCCTTCCGCCTCCCTTCCCCTCATTTCCCTCTACACAATCCAACATTCCTCCGTTCTTCACTTACCCCCACCACCCCCATTATTTTGTGGGTTCTTGATAAGATCGTGTTCTGAATCCATCAATTATAACAATTTTATAAATGCCCACTAGATCATGTTGGTTGATACTGTTGTTCAAAGCATCTGTACCCTTTCTGATCTGTGTATTTTTCTATCCATTACTGAGAAAAGAATGTCTAGGTATCCAACTCCAATTGTGCAGTTATCTGTTTCTCCCTTTCATTCTCTTAATTTTTCTGGCATGTAGGTTGATACACCACTATTAGAGTCTTATGCATTTAAGACTCTTATGTCTTCTTTATAGTTGGCATGATTATTATGAAATGTCTCTCTTATGTCTGATAATATTTCCCATTTTGAGTTCTACTTTATCTGCTATTAACATATATATAGTCATGTAGTAGCTAAAGGTCTACAAACCAGGGATGGGAAACATGATATCAGGGAGGCTATTTTCATAAGTCCCAATGAGTGAAGGTCAGAAATCCAGAAGCTCGGATGTCTGAGGACAGCAGAAGATAGAAATCCTAGCTCGAGAATAGAAAGAGAATTCACCCTTTCTCTTCCTTTTAATTCTACTTGGGCTTTCTACAAATTGGATGATGACTTCCTAGGTTAGCAAGAGGGAATCTTTGCTCAATCCACTAATTCAAGTGCTAACCTCTCCCTGAAAATACTCTCACAGAAACACCCATAAATAATGTCTTACTAGCTATCTGAGCATCTCTTTGCCCAAGTAACCCTACACATAAAATTTACCATCACAGTGTGTGTGTGTGTGTGTGTGTGTGTGTATGTGTGTGTAGTGTATGTGTGCATATATCCATGTTTTCTATATTTACCCAAGGGAATCACAATCCATATTTATTAAGTGAGGTAGGAAAACATGTACCCATCCAAAATCCACCCCACTAATCCTTCACCAAGTCTAGTAGAACACCATAACCAAACAGCATGCCAGTGGAAGGGAAAATCTTTACATTCAGGTTCACATGGTGATAGCAAGGAATCCTTGTCTCAATTCTAATACAATCACTTCTTGGTCTAGTTGCACTTTACTACTTCCTTAATTTAATTATCTTCCCACCTAATTCATTCCCTTCTTCATACATACATTTTTAAAAAATCTACAAAGTCCTAGACCCTATCCTAGACCTACTAAATCAAGATCTTCAGAAAGTTTTCAGTACACAAAGTGGTGAACCACTAAATTAGTGAATGTTCTCTAAATTGTGGATCCTGGCTATCAAAACGAATCCTCTAATGCCCCCCACCTGCGTGTCACAGAGTTCCCTAACTTCAATGAACAATATACACAAGTTTCTTCTCTCAACTCCTGATTATGTGGAAGGTCAGAAAGGGTGCGGGGCAGGCGGGAGGCAGAAATCAGAAACTAAAAATGATCATTAGATGTCAATAACTCCCATGGGGAAAGAGAGAAGAGTTTAAGGACTGCCAACACAGAACTTACTAGAAGCAAAAAAAAAAAAAGGAAGAAAGAAATAAAAATAAAAAGAAAGAAAAGAAAGGAAAGGCCTTACCAATAATGCACTAGGAGAGATTTCTTTACCTCCTCACATCTATTTTCTGTTTACCCTGTGTATACAGCAGACTACAGCCTGTGCATTCTTGTAATGCTTGATTTATCTCTACAGCACTGGCCCCCTCTCCTTGGTATGTGCTTTGTTTGGTCCATCATAACCAGCTGGCAGAAGCCAGTTGATACTGCCTCAAGTGAAGTCCTCAGGGCCATGAGGCAGATCTATGACTACAATCACATTCTTTGGTCCAGAGAATTTCTTCCTCCTTCCATGGGAAAAATCTTACTTCGGGATTCTGCATTCACCCTGAAAGCTTGGTTTGATTACATCTCTCAGAGGCCCTATAGAGATAATGTGAGCCTGTTGCAGTGGTGAGGAAACCCCAAACACCTTTCTACTCATTTCTGTCCCCCTAAAAGTCATATAACCCAAGAGAAGGAAAGAAAAACAGAAAACTGCAACAAGGAGTGGTTCATGGAATGACTAAGTGGTATGTGAAACCATTCTAGAGAAATATATTAGTGCCCCTAATGATAGCTTAGACACTTGCTTCTCTCCAAATTACTAGTATTATGTGTGCAGTGCAGAGAGTGTTCATAATGTGTAATTTTACCCTGCTTTTGTTTTTATTCCATCCTTTGGGTTGACAAGAATTATGTGATTAGATTTGCATGGCCTCCTGAAAAAATCAGGTAGTGTTGTACGTAGTTCATGAAAACAGGCGCCAGGTAAGTGGGATCTGTTTAGAAGTGCCAGCTTGCCAAAATTCAAAATGGTACCCAACACCTTCCTTCCCCTCTATAGGCCTGAATGCCAGCCATAGAAAACCAAGGCTTCACACACAGGGGAGAGGACAGATTGCCTGGAACTGGGTGTGCCTTGTAAGTTGTACAGAGAGAGCTGCTGAGAACAGAAAAAACAAGTGACTTCCAAGCCAGAGGCTTCAGTTTGGAGGCATACAGGATAGATATGACCTAATCAGTCCTCTAAAGTCCTCTGTGCACCTATGCATGGATTAGAAAAAGAAACCCCTACCTTGGGTAGACCTACTCTAGAACCCTCAGCAAGAACACAACTTACCCAATTCTATGTGGTGGTTCTGATTGACACCTGTTCTGGTTTTGTCTGTTAGTTTTGTTTCTGAGGGTTTTTTTTTTTTTTTTAAATCAGAATACTTTACAAAACAAATAAAAATAAAACCAGAATTACAGTTTTTTTCCCCTTGAAAAACTGGAATTGTGGAATTCTGAACTCACATTCTCCCAACGCAGCTGCCGGGTTCTGTTTGCCACAGTCTTCTCTACACACTTTCCCCTTCACCTGACTCACCTCCCTCACTTATTAACCTGTTGGGCACTAAGGGCAGCCACCTTCAAGGTCTTCAAAGTCTTGCTCTATTCATCTGTTCAATATCAGGATTCCATCTTGTTTGCCTAAAACAGTTAAAGGAGATTAAATAGGGCTGGCATTGGTGTTAACCTAGAAGTTTAAATGGCAGAATCTGGAGCAAGAGAGTCCGGAGTTTAATGATAACTTCTGCCACCTCCTGCCTAAATGATCTCCACCTAAAATCTGGGTCCCACTCTTTTTTGTCTTCCCTCGAAGGCTCACTCTGAACAGTAACTTCTCCAGGAAGCACTCTCAAATGGTTTCCACCTGCCCAGATCAGCCTAGACTTTAACAGCAACAGTGCCCACTCTGACATGGAGCCCACACGCCACATGGCAGCCGCTGGGGAAGATGAATATCACCTGCCTACTTGAGATGGGTCATGTGACAGAGCCAGGCTTCTGGGAATCTATGCACTCAGCTGAAATGGAATGCAAACCACTGCATGCATGAGACTTTCTGCAACAAGGGAGAAAGAAAGTTGATGGTGCTCATCAGATCTCCAAATGGATTTGTGAACACAGGTAACTTTAAAAACCACTATTTGTAGCATTTATTTATACTAACAATTTTTCCCATAGAGCACACTAGTTTATTTTGTATACATTTTATAATTCTTAATTGTTTATTGTTTGTCAGGTAAGCTCATAGTCATCCTGCAGCAACAAACATCTGTAAAATCTCAGGAGCTTAAAACAATAAATGTTTAATTCTCACATAAAATCCACTATGGGTCTAGAAGATTCTCCCAGGTTGCTGTCTTCCATGTGATGAGTCAGTTAATTTTATAGTAACTAGTGCTTCTATAATTGTCAGAGGAAGAGAGGGCTGGAGAATTCCATAGCAAGCAATCAATTCCTTCTTCCTAGAAGCAACACATGTCACCCTCTCTTAATGTCATGGGGCAACACAAGTAATGGGCTCTTATTTAACCTGGTGAAGGCAAGGAAATGCAAACATCCCATGTGATCTGAAGAAGGGAATTGAAAATAGCAGTGGATGGCACTCAACACACCGGCTTCCGTTTAGTTTATTTGCTCCTTAAAAGAATATAGTGTTAACGTAGTTACTAGGAAAAAATGTTGTTTTGACTAGAAACTGTCAGGCTAAAGACAAAAAGAACTGCATATAACCATTACCCTCTAGTTGGTAATGTATTTCTCTGTATACGAAGGTTAAACAAATAAGTAAATAAATGGTAAATGAGGGGACCCAGACTTCCTACTATCAGAAAGTTTGTTGTAAGTAATGGGGGAGAAGCTAGACTTAAAACCATCATGCCGAATCAGCATCACAGACATCAGTAGAAACTCATGAAAATTTAATTTGTAGCCTGGTAAATACAGATATAATTATAGCTGTGTGTATATTGGTTAGTATGCTTAGACATGTTTCCTAACTCTGTGCCCTGGAGGGCCTATGAGCAGGGACATGCCAGTTAACAATGAGCACACCCAGTGTCCAGGTCTTGGCTTCTAAATGCCATTGTTCATTGGAAATAAATAGGGCTCCTAGAGAAATGGTTGATTCTAGTGAAGGGGGCAAGATGAAATTGATCATCCCATGCCAGAAAGTAAGGAAGTGAACAAAACTCAGAAAGGGTGACAGCTGGTCAAAGCCACCAAAGAAGCAACCCAGGAGGGCTCTCAGTGGCCAAGTAGAGCAGTTTGAGCAACACAGTAGAGGGCAGGCTAGTCGATTTGATGAAACCCAAAAATATCATAATAAATATACATGAATCCAGAGAGACACAAACAGAGAAGAGGAAAACTCTTCTTTACTGAAGATTCCAAATCAGATACGAGAACTCGCCCTGCAAAATGTGAAGCATAATCCTGCTCTCTTTAAGCGTAGGCTGGACTGAGGGACAGACTTACATGCAACAGAAAAAGAATAGACAGGGCAAAACAGTGGAGAGGCGTCACAGACACTTTAAACAAGTGGTCAACATTAATATCAGCAGTGGTACGTCATGCTGGTATTACATACCAATACAATACGATATGATATATGACACAAAATATGATCTATGTACTAAGTTAGTTTGAAACCCAGTTCTGCCATTTTATTACCTGTGGGACACTGAGTCTCTAGGCCTATTTCCTCAGCTGTAAGACGGGAGAAATACTAGATCTCTTCTCGTAGGATTAACTGTGAGTAAAGGTGACAAGCAGACAACTTATAATAAATCCTGGCACATAGTAAATGCTTAGTACATGCTGGACATTGTTATGCAGTGGGTGTCACTTACCAGTGGGAAGATGTCCTGAGAAACTCATCTTCCATTGTTACACAAATATCATAGAGTGTACTTACACAAACCTGGAAGGAACAGGCTAACCACTCGAAGTGACTTCTTGGTGCAATCAAGAGATGCAGTAAGTACCAGATGTGAGAGACTGCAGGTAGCATACAGGGTATACTCTTTTATGGTGGGTTTTTTTGTTTGTTTGTTTTTAACCACTTTGAGCTTCCTCATCAGCAAAATGGGTATAATCTCAATGATGGATATCTCAATACTATATATACATATTATATGTATAGATAATATGTATATATATTATCTATATATGTATATATATATATTATATATATGTACTACATCACTATATAGCTCAATGATAATTCAAAAATCTACTCCTAAGGAATTGCCAGCACATAGTAAGTCCTCAAAAAATTTTGTTGTTATTATACAAGGTAATTAAAAGAGGACTCTAGCTGACACTCTGGATAAGAAGTGTATTCAAAACTCCTCTTCTCCCTTCCTAGCTGGGAGATTTTCTGGGTGTCCTTATCAGCCCCAGAGGTGCATGGAGAGACAAAGGCTCCTTCCTCCTCCGCCCTGCTGATGTCCTAGCCTTGGCATCTGGGCCCACTGCCTCTCAGAAACAGCTGCTCTCTCATCCCCTGCCACTCACAGGCCAGAAGGGTTAGGAGAGGTGGATCTGAGCAGATGACCCCTGGGACCCAAAGGTCAAACACAAGCTGGGAAGGGGAGGGACCCAAGGAGCAGCAGCTGCAGCTTGCTGGGTCAGGTCCTCCAGGGATTACTTGTTTAAGTTTCAATGAAATGATTTTAATTTAGTGGATCTATATTTTATGTTTAGTTTTTTCAAGAAAAGATTTTCAGTCTGCAGTTTATTTCAGGAAAGCCTAGGCTTCCCTTGAGGTTGTTGATGGTAATTTAAGCACTCAATTATTTGGTCTGATATGAGAACAGTCGTGGGGGGGCAGGACTGACCAAGAGCACCTCAGCATCAACCACCAACACACTTCCTTCTGTTTTGGTTAACACTTCATTCTTTTAAATAAACAGGATAATTACAGGATTTGAAATGCTTAATTTCCCAAAGAATTTTTCTCCTACTTACCCAGGTCTCCCAGGTTCTTCCAGGAAGGCAATGAGTTCAGCAGTTTCCAGGTTTGCCTTTGGGATCCTTCCAAAGACTTTCATGCCCAACCCAGGCTAATATTTGAATACACACACTTTTTTTTGTTTGTTTTCTGTTGCTCTTTTTAACAGCAAATATTTCTCAGATCCTCTTGATAGCTGCTATTTTTTACTTCCTTATGTTAAAATAAAGTGTTAATTTAATGAATTTTTTGGAGGGGTACTGGGGATTGAACTCAGGGGCACTAGACCACTGAGCCACATCCCCAGTCCTACTTTGTATTTATTTAGAGACAGGGTCTCACTGAGTTGCTTAGCATCCAATCATTGCTGAGACTGGCTTTGAACTTGCATTCCTCCTGTCTCAGTCTCCCAAGCTACTGGGATTACAGGCATACACCACTGCGTCTGGCTAATTTAATGACATTTTAAATGAACAATTATTTTATTAACAATATCTACATTTGTTTTAGGAAATTGCACTTGAAGATATTTAAGAATGCCTATTCTGTGGGGTGTCATGCATCAGTCAAAAGGAATCAGGGGGCTCTATCTGTATTAGCACTCTTTTAGATCTACTAAAAAGAAACAAGTTTTTAAAAATAACCACTTACAGTATGATACCATTTATATAAAAACTGCCCCCCAAATGCTCCAAATTCACTGGGTCTATGTAAAAGCATATGACACTCTCCAGAAAGAGCAAAGGGGAAGGGACCAAAATGAATGGGAGTCAAAGTGAGTGGTCAAAGGGGTCCTTTGCAGAGTACACACTGTGTGGGCACAGACTATTAGGCAACATTCACTGTCTAAGGCTGGCATCCACCTGATCAGTCAGTGCCCGTGCCATCCTTTTATTGGGTATTTTGAATACCATCCCTGGTTACTACTTTTATGTTCACTGTTCAGATAGTTTTAGCAATAAAATTCATGTATTTCTTTTGAAATTATAAAGCTATATATATAAGAAACAATTATATGTGTGAAGCATATATATTTTATCCACAAAAACAAACACTGTGTTAAGGCGCAAGGATGACTTTGTCATCCAGAGACTGCTATCCACTTATTCCTTCCATAATCCATAATTTCCCAAAAACTGAGAGACAGCCTCAGTCTTTCCAAGTGGATTCCAGTTGCATCTGGAATTCTACCTCCAGCCTGGGAATGACCTCTCAGTGTGCCAAGGTAGACAGACTTCCTACTGTTCAAATTCATCTCAGTCTGAGTCACTTGGACACTGAGAAATAGGGAAGGAGGGTCCCTCTAAGGTCACTCTCAATAAACAGGCTGGAAATGCAAGGATTGTTCATTAGAAGTTATCTCTGACAGCTTACACAAGTCAGCCATAAAAGGCCAAGTAGTAAATATTTTAGGTTTTGTGGGGCCAGATGGTCTCTGTGGAAATCCTACAACTCAGTCATTGTAGCACAGTACAAATAATTCGGAAATGAATGGGTGTGGCTGTGTTCCAATAAAAATCTTCATAAGAACAGGCCGCAGGCAGGCCACAGTTTACAAATCCCCAAGGCTGACAACTAATACTGCCAATATCTTGTCTCTCTAACTCATCACCAGAATGAGGTACCAAAAACCCAAAGCCAGATGGAGATTCTGAATCCTAGACAGAACCTTTATACTTTAAGGAGATCTGTAATGTGTAAAAGGATCCAAAGCGATTCCACCCAACGTTGTCCAAGAACTCCAGAGACAAAGGGCCTTCTCAGAATATATCATGTTCAACTTCTCATGTTTCTAGAAATCCAGTCCCCGGTGTGCACAAATTCATCCCAGACCCCCAACTGAGGAAGCTGGATGGAGCTTCATGGAAGCCTCATGGGAAAGATGGAAAAGGGACGTTTCAGTTTTGGATCTCAAACCTTTATTTCCCTTTATTTCCCTCTGGAACACTTGTCTCCTTAATTTAAGAAGAAGTATAGAGAACCAAAATGTAGAAGTCAGTCACAAATCCTACCTGGGTTAGGCAGACTTTCCCTGATAAGACCCTATCTATTGTAAAGCTCCTACATCACACAAGAGATCTATCTTTATCTTAAGTAATAAGTATTATGCCAGTCAATCTTCCCGTGGCAGGTTGACACATCATTAAACCAAGGCATGAGGATTAAAAAAAAAAAAGTCCCATCAAACCATCACAACCCCCAGTTCTTCTGTATGCAACAAAACAATAAAGCCAACTTTTTAAATCACAGGATGTCCCGCATTTAGCCTGACCAGGTGGGATTTTTCCAGGTGTTCGCCAAAGCGACCACACCAATTGGAATACCAGTTTCAAAGATGATACTGAGGGAGGAGTTCAAAGCACAGAAAATACAAAATAAGAAAACATAACAGAAACAATTCTTCTCAAAATCCTTCTATAAATTGCTATAAGTTGTTTTTCTTTCTTTCTTTTTCCCAGGAAGAGCTTAGGGGAGATGGAGGAAGATCTAAAAATTGTGATTAGCATGTTATTTTTTTTTTCCTTCTTGCTCCCAATTAAAGAGAGGTTTCTTCTTTCACTAGAGATGCACAGTTATTAAATCATGATGTCTTTCTTTAAAAAACCAATTTAGAGCAGAGGGCTCTGTACTCCTGCCACTTCTCTAAGGTTGCTTATAATTGCTCCATGCAATGCTTTGACTAATTAAATCACACTAGAGATTGTTTCTTGGTAACACACCTGGTCCACGCTTTGTTGTTGGCTCTCATTAAAGCGCCGTGTCTCATGCTGCCTTGTAGCATGAAAGGATATTAATCAGGTAAATGGCCATTAAAAGTCATATCAATGTTTGCTGTGTGGTGATTGTTTTCTTAAATCTCGAACAAAGGAGGTTTCTTTGAAATTTCAGGGCCGGCCTCTGACCACAGGAGAGAATGGCCACCTTGAAATGCTTTGTTTTTCAACCTGACCATGAAGAAGGAAAAAAAGAACAAAACAGAAGGTGTGGCAAGAAGTAAGATTATATTCTCTTTGTTCCTCTGGGCTATTTGGGACCAGGAGGGACAAGTTGAACAAACAGAAATCAGTGTACCACAAGTGGGGGACAACCGACAGGAAGCCTCTCTAATGGCCCCCCAGCCGTGGAACAGGAAAGCTCCCATTTGGGGGCAATGGTACCAATTAGGTCGCAATTCAGGGCTCTAGTTAGAAATAAAAATGCCCAGGGAACCAAATGTTACTTTATATGTTAATTTTAAAAAGGGAAAACGTTGTTAAATGCTGCCTTTAGTCAACAAAACACCCCTTATGGTTTCGTTGACCGGGCACTGTATCTGGAAGGGTGGTCGCATCAGCTTGACTCCTGAGTTGCTGTGCTCCTCACACCCAGGCGCAGCCCCTCCAAGTCAATACATATTTATACAGCCAAGCCCAAGTCCAGCAGAGCAAACATTCCATTGAGGAGGTTGAGAGTGGCTACAAACATACACACCTGGAAAAGCCACTAGCATCCGCTATCACCCAGGAACCCGCCTGCAGCCTTTTCTTCCTTTCCGCCATTCAGGACTATTTGTTCCGGGTTGAGGAAGTGGCCTTCTTGAGGCTAGAAGAGAGTTGTAATCCCACATCTGCAACTTCATGGCTACGTGACTGTGTGAATTCACTTAAATCACCCTGGTTTCCTCAGGCATAAAATGCACAAAATAACAATAATAACCTCCTGTGCTTGTTAATAAGAATAAAATGAATACATTAAATATTCATAGAATTGGAGATGCATGTCTACAGATATCAGGTCTGGCACATAAAAAGTCCTCCCCACTTCTGCCTACAACATTCTTGATAGCCCCCCAAAGCTTGCCCAGCTTATGCTTTTATTTAAAAGGGAGACTAGAAACTAAATCCTCTTCCGTGGATTATTCTTTGTGACAATGGACCATGAGAGCAAGTTCAAATTGGCTCACTGAGTCCACAGTACTCCTCAAATGGCCTGTGTGAAGCACTCCTACAATCCTGCCGGCATTCCCAGTGTCAGGCTTCGGCCCACACCCAGGAGGATCCCACCTGGGCTGCCCTCAAGGTACTCTCTCCATGCTGTCCCCTATACAAGAAGATCAACAAGAGGCAGAGGCTGAACTTGTCAAGAAAGAGAAGGAGGAAAAGAAAGAGAGAAGGAAGGAAGGGTGGAAGGAAGGAGAGAGGGAGAAAGAGAAAGAGAGAGGGAGGGTGGGAGGGAGGACACGGCAAGGAAAGAAAGATAAGAGATTTTCCAGAGCATAATAATATATATGGGAAGAGCCCAGCATCACATGGGGCTAAGAAAGCCATAGTAAACTATGGTCTCATTCAAAGGGATTGAGGCAAGGGAAAATTTTTAAAGGCAAAAATGAGGACTGTAGTCATCAGATGTTTGGAAATGATCATCTCTGGCCACAGTGGTTAATAACAAGGTGTCATTAGTCCCAGACTGAACCGTAGTTGCTGAGCTAATGTCTTGCAAAAGTATTCCTTGTACAAAGTCGCAAGGCCTTTGTGTAACATTGGAGTTCTGGCACTCTGACTAGTTGCCGCAATCATCGGTCCGGCTTTTGTTATAACCTCTGGTTTTATTTTGCTGTTGTTGTTAGGGCTGACACATGAACTCTGTTTTTATTTTGGCAGCCTTCACATTCCTTACACAAATCCAAGCCCGCGCCCCACGCTGGCTGAGAGTCTGCCGGCCTGGCCCGACAGGGCCTTCCAGTGGAGTCCACTTCCGGGCAGCATCTCCCTTCAGGACAGCCATGGCTGCAGCACCAGTGATTACCTGACATTTCTCAAAGGACAGGAGGGGCAAGTGGGGCAGGATACTAAACTGGAAGTGACAGAAAGGCCGCTGCAAATATTAGCTCAGGCAAGATAGCAAGGCCAGGGCTTCCATAAAGAAGTCCTAGTGTGGCTATCACCCGGAACACCCATCCCTCCAGGGCCTGGGCATCTCCAGGTTGCCTTCCTTTCTCCCTGTAGCAATCCCGGCTGCCCAAGGCTGGGTCCACCTCCACGGGACCGGATGATGGGCAGTGACTCTACTATGCAAAATCACCTCAATGATCAGGAAACTTGCCCCTCATTGGCTGGGATCCAGTCACATGTCTACTCCTGACCCAATCACTCCAGGTGCAGGCAGTTCATTTTCTACTCAGCCAGGTTGGGTTTCCAGGGTACTTCAGAGCAATGGGTGGAGCCAGAGCTTCCTGACCTTGGTCACAAAGAGTTGGATAGCAGGAAAGTTGGTTAGACAGGACCCTGCGATTCTGCCACTGGAGGTAGTGGACCGTCCTGGTCCAGGCAAGTGATGACATTCACTAGAGCAGAGAAAGGATTTGGGGGAAAGCAAGGAACTAGAGTTCTCTCTTCTGTAGTTTATCTGTTGGTTTCCTGTCCCACCTAAAGAGGGCTGCTGACTACCAAGCTAAAGTGGACATCTCCGAAAGTCCCTGCAGCTTCAGAAACTGATCTGAATCTCAAATCTTCTCACATTGACTGCACATTAAAATCACCCAAGGATTCTTCATCTTTATTCCCCAAGAGATTGATTTATTTTTTAGAATGGGTATATGAAGGGACTCATGTTTATTTTTTATTTTTCTATTAATTTTCTAAATTTGTTCTAATTAGTTGCCCATGACAGAAGAATGCATTTATACACTTTGATAAATCATACATAAATGGAATGTAATTTCTCATTTTTCTCATTATTTTTAAGAGGCCCAAGTGATCTCTTAGACAGCTATGATAGAGACCTACTGTCCTGGGGCAAGGCCTTCCCTTTGTTAGTAAACTTGCTCACATATTAGAGAACAAAACTATCATTCAACTCCCAAGAGCCTTCATCCTGGTTCACCATGCTAATTTTCCTCACTCCAGAGCAAATTTTAGGTTAGGAAAATTGAGCATAAGGATAGGCTGGGAGACCATTCTGTTGGATGAGGAGAGAGTAGGTCTATCCAAAGGCACCCCAGTTTGATGATCTCACCATTTTCCTTTCACATCTCTCTTTCTGGTGCCCTTTTATCCTAGATTCAATAGCAACAGTATCATCATGTAAGTTTTCCAAAACAAATTGCTGGAAAGGTGGAACTTCCAGAAAATGTGCTCAGAGAAGGAAATGATTCTCCCTCCTTCACTCTTCCTACCCACCATCTTCCTCTTCTGTCCCTTTCCTCCATTGAAAAGACAGTTCTCCTTCTCATCAGTTGCAGAGACCCCATTAACATGTGTCTGAGTTCTACTTGCACTAATTACATGAAGAGAGTTGCCATTTAAGAAGCCAAGATTCTGATGAGGAAATGAAAATAACTAACCTACATATTAATGGTAAACCACCTCTACCTGCCAGATTAAATGCCAAGGAAAGCTATATTTGCTGCTGGGTTTCTAATCTGCTTTGATTTACAAGACTGCTTCTGCCTGCTAACCTTCCTGTTTGTTTGGTTTTTTTAATCTGTTATTTTCTTTACCATTTAATAGACTCACGTAAGGTTTAAATTTGTGAAGTCTAGGTCTATAATAGGTTTGTAAACAGGAAGTTAAGGATACCTAGGATGTACTTAGGGTCATCACCAGTATGGAAAACTATTATATTCACTCAGAGTAACCCTTTCTTGATGTTGAAGGCAGTACTGGACACTGCCAGGAGGTTCCTTGCCCCCCACCAACCCCAGTGTAGCCAGTGCAACAATTTTTATATTACTTATTAAAATTTAGAGGGCTTCCTCAGATGCCACTCTTTTTGCCAGTTCTTGCATGCTCCAATTTATTCCATTGCAAAAGTTTTATTGCATCTATTGCTTTGCTCTTTACCTCCTTGCTTGCCTCTGTAAACTGCATCCATCCATTCCATAGAACCCTCATTTTTTAATCATATTTTCATCTCCACAGTCATCCTGAAATAATAAAGTAACATGAAGGACATGAAGTTCACTACTAGTTCCACTCTCTAAGGTTACATCTTAATCAGTGAATGCACAATTCCATTGCAGAATTCTTTTTAGAGCTTTGGCATGTAACCACATGTTAATAGTCTTTCCTGATGGATTCATAATATTTTGATGAAACCCCAAAGCACAGAATTTTGTTACCCAGTATTGTATATTACAGACACCCTCAGCTGGTCTTTGATTCCACCATCCCATTAAATAAGGATCAAGTTGAAATCCTTACAGGGACCAGAAGGGAAGACTGGCACGGCAAGGGCTGGCAATCCACTTGTTGCCATGAAAAGACAAGAGGCATGTGGTGCCAGGTCTTCTGCAGTCTCAAGAGAAACTGTTAATCCAGATCCGTTCACAGTAGCCCTACTTTTAAAATATATCTAATCATCTTTGCTCTCTCTCTTAATTCCATAAGCCAGACTAGGTCATTTTTTTTTTTTTTCTGGCTATACTTGACCCATGAACTTTCACTTGTGACTCTTGCTTATCCCGCAAATTTTTCCCCTTTTAATTTGTTCAGGATGGGCAACGGCAACATCACTGACTCAAAACTCCTTACCATGTCCCAGGAGCACCAAAAGGATACGTTATCTTTTTGGAACCCATCCACCCGCTGTATCAATTTTGATTACTGTCCCCTTCTTTTCTGTTGTACCTTAAATATCATTCTGACACGGTGTATATGTCGTTGAATAGTAGATATTTATGTAGCTCTTTCTCTCCTACTTGTTAGAGAAAGCTAAAACTGCCTCTTTTTCATCTTCCTACCCCAATGTCTCGTTTAAAATGGACACTCTGCTGGGTGTGGTGGCGCCTGCCTGTAATCCCAGTGACTAGGGAGGCTGAGGCAAGAGATTGGGAGTTCAAAGCCAGCCTCAGCAAAAGCAAGGCCCCAAGCAACTCAGTGAGACCCTGTCTCTAAATAAAATACCAAATAGGACTGGGGATGTGGCTCAGTGGTTGAGGGCACCTGAATTAATCCATGGTACCCCACTCCCTGTCCAAAAAATGGACACTCAATTATTAATGATGTAAAAAGATTTGTATGGAGCTGGGGAGATGGCTCAGTCGGTAGAGTGCTTGCCTTATAAGCACAAGGCCCTGGGTTCGATCCCCAGCACCAAAAAAAAAAAAGATTTGTATGACTGCTTCTGAAAGGAGGAAGTACAGTGATTCAGAGAAGCAAATAAACAGTCGAGACAGTGTGTGTGCACGTACGTGCTTAGCACACACATGTTCCTCTAACTGGACCATCATCACCACAACAAATCCTATAGTTGACCCAGGGAAGGGAAGGCCAAGGTTATTTATAAACAACAATGATGAATGTGGTCTGGGAAGGGAAGCAGTAGGCAATGGTCTGGAGCTGGGTGCCAGAGGTTCTTGAACTACATTTCCTCCTCCTCCCTCTGGGCTTCCATGATGGATCCTCATCTTTTTAGGGCTGTCCTACACCCCAGCCAGGAGGGCATGCAACAGGCCCCACCTTCCATGCCTCTGTGTACTTCCTAAAACTGGACACCTGGTCCCTCCTCATATTCCATTCATCCTTTGTGGCAGTTCAGACTCCTTCTTACTCAGGGAAGTTCCCTGCATGCTTCAGCTCCAGAGGATCTCTACCTCCTCCAAATTTGTGTACTGTCTGTAATCTAGTCCTTCCACTCTGCCATCTTATTATATTCATTCTTTTCTGCTTTAATGTGTGGTTGGATCCCTAAGAAATGATCATTATGAAAAATACTGTATAAAAAAATTGTTGTTTTGATGGAGAAAATAGGAATTAGGGGATAGAGAGCTTCAGATTCACAGTAGCAAAGTGATACTTTCTGCATTAATATAAGAACAAATGCTTGTGTTTAGCTCTAAAATGTACATAGCATGGAACAAATCCAGTATGAAAGAAGTTTAACTTCTGCTCAAACAAAGGCCTTCATCTTTTTTTAATGTTTTTATTGGTGCATTATAATTATACATAGTCAGAAATGCATGTAACACAGTTTGCTCATTCTCAATCCCCAGTATTTCCCTTTTCCCTCCCCTCCTCTCTCCCCTGATCTCCTTTCCCTAAATAGAAGGTCTTCCTTCTATTTATTTTTTAATTGGTACATTATAGTTATAAATGAATTATGTCCTATTCATACTTGCACAGAGCATCCTTTGATTAACTTCATTCCCTAGTTCTTTCCCTTTCCCTCTACCCCTCCCTTTCCCCCTCCTAAAGAGACATTTTTCAAATGAAAAAATACACCTGACCAAGAAATAAATGAAAAAATGTTCAACATCCCTAGCAATCAGGGAAAATGCAAATCAAAACCCCACTGATATTTTATCTCACCCAAGCTGCAATGACAAGTCATCAATAATACAAATAATAATAAATGCTGGCAAGGATGTGGGGAAAAGGTACACTCATACATTCATTATTGGTGAGGCTGCAAATGAGTACAACCATTTTGGAAAGCAGTATGGAGGTTCCTCAAAAGATGAGGAACAAATCATCATCTGACCTAGTTATCCCACTCTCTGATATTGATCCAAAAGAACTAAAATCAACAGGCTAAGGTGATAACATGCATACTGACATTTATAGCAGCACAATTCACAATAGCCAAGTTATAGAACCAGCCTAGGTGCCCCTCAATAGATGAATGGGTAAAGAAAATGTGATACACACACACACACACACAAACACACACACACACACACACACACACACACACACACAATGGAGTTCTAGTCAGCCACAAAGAAGAATGAAATTATGTCATTTGCTGGTAAATGCATGGAACTGGAGAACATGCTGAGTGAAATAAGCCAGACTCAGAAAGTCAAGGATCAAATGTTTTCTCTCATATGTGGAAGCTAGAGAGAAAAAAGAAAAATGGTGACCTCATGAAAATAGAAGGGGGATGAGGAGAACAGATGCCTCTGTCTCTTTATCATACATATTCTGAATACTTATTCTCACTCATTTTTATAGCAAATATTTACTGAGCTGCTACTGTGTGCCAGGCATTGGAATAGAAGCAGGGGACACAGCAATACAGATCCCTGCTGTCACCACGTTGACATTACAGCAGTTTTCCCTGAGGAAAAGCCTACTGTCATGCTAGAGAACACCTGGACACAGGTGAGGAAACATGCATGATGTGAAGGTATTACCCAGTGCCACTCAAACCAAATGTTCCATCTCAAGTACAACAGCATTCGTTTTTTGTGTTTAAGTTACTATTTCCAGACTCTTCTGGTTCCCTTATTTTAACATTTTAACCGAAGTGGAATATACAGGAGAGTACGCAATCATAACGTAATAACTCAGTGAAATTCCTTCAAGTGAATGCACGCATGTACCACCCAGACCTAGAAATTGAACATCACAAGCCATGGCCACCTCCAGAAGTCCTCTTAGTGCCCTTTTTCAGTGATTAACTTTCTTCTTTTATCAACACAGATTAGTTTTCATAGGTTTTAAATTTACATAAAAGGAATCATAAGCTATCGCTTGGTAGTCCTTGACCAAATATACTACAATTCATTTACGCACTACTGTTATTTCCAGTTTCACACTATTAAAAATACTGTGATTATGAACATTTTGTACCAGCTATTAGTTTGTACATATTTATGTATTTCTGTTTACCATATAGAGCACTTGTATGTTCACCTTTAGTGGTAAAAGTAGTTGTATTAACTTCATATTTGCAAGCCAGCCTTCTCTACCCTTAGAATTTAGGAGATTAAAACCTCTTTATTTGCTGCCAAGTAGGTCCTCTGGATTTTTTCTTTTCACCTTTCCGTTGCCAACTGATTATTCTCAGTCTTTTATCCAAGCCTACTGTTCTTTTTATTATGGTGCCACCATGTTTCTCAAGTACCAATTATTGCATTGACTTCTGAATTCCTTCTGCCAGTATACTATCCCATCCCATTACACCACTAGTTAACACTCTAATAATGGTACCACTAACTTACAACAGTGTTGTATTCTATTTATCACCAATAATGAGTCCTCTTACCACTGAGGCAGAAAGGAGGGAATCCAACTCCAAAATTCCATCTCAGTATCTACTTTTTCCAACCACTTCTAGTATTAATTGTTGCAGGTTTGGTTCTCCAGAAGGCATAACCTGAATGGAGACCAGCGTGCAGGAAACTTACTAGGCAACTTTAGGAATCAATACCCATGAAAGAGATGAAGTTGTGCAGTGAGGTAGTCTCAACAAAGACCTTGGTCTTTAAGATATAAAATTCTAAAGTTAGAATGCCCAAATGAGTATGAGAAAGACAGGATTTTATAACTTAAACCAATCAGTCATTGCATACCATGACTCTAAGACAGACTGTGGCCTCAAGGAAGGTGACTGTCCTCCCTGAGGCAGTTATAAAATGCTGAGAGTGCTGCCTGCAGAGAGTCCTCTGCTGTTAGGCCACTTTAGCATGTAATGTAATGTATCATGTAAACAGAAGAAACTAGAATAAGCTGACATTTTGATTTCTACTTCTTCAGTCCAAAAACTTTTTCTTTGTCTTGTCTTATTGCATTGGACTTCTGATATGATGATAAATACAAATGAGACAATATATGTATCTCATTCCTGTTCTCATGGAGAAAACTTTCCATATTTTTTCCTTAATAAATACCACATTTATTGCAGATATTTTTCATATATACACTTAATCTGGTATTAATTTTTCATCTCTTGCTAGTTTTTAATTGTATCTGTTGAGATAGTGATACAATTTATTGAGATAATTATATTTTATTCTATTCACATGTAAATTACAGTGACTTTAAAATGTTGAACCAAACTTCGATTCCTCGAATATTAACCCAACTTAAATTGTACATATCGTACATATAGAGAGAGAGATAGATATTATTTGTTGAAATTTTAGATGAAGACTTTTTATATCTATTTTTGAAAAACTAATTTATGAATTTCGTTTCCTATAATGCATTGTCAGATTTTGCTTTCAAGTTCTGCTGACTTCATAAAATGAATCAGCAATTATTCTTCTCTGTGTCAGTCAGCTTTTTGTTTCTGTGATCAGAATACCTGAACCACTTCAAAGAGGAAAATTTTCTTTGGGCTCATGGTTTCAGAGGTTTTATTCCATGGTCAGCAGCTTCCACTGCTCTGGGCCTGAGGTGAGGTAGAAAATAGACACAGGAAGGCTACTCAGCTCATGGCTGCCAGGAAGCAGAGAAACAGGAAGGAACCAGGATTTGACATCATCCTCAAGGGCATGCGCCCAGTGACCTGCTTTCTCCAGTCATGCCCCACCTGCCTGCATTTTCTACCACCTCCTAACTTCACTGCAACAGGGACCAAGGATTCAATGTGTAAGACTCTGGGGGATATTCCAGATCCAAATCATAAGACTCTGTTTGTAGAAGACTAATATTGTTTATTCCTTTACTGTTTAAATCAATTTACTAGTAAGTCTACCCGAGGCCAGAATTTCTTTCTGGGAAGACTTACGGAGGACTCTTTACTAGATATGAGACTATTAAAAATTTTCCCTTTCTTATGTAAATTGTAATAATTTCTCTTCTTATAAATGTTTCCATTTCATCTAAGTTGTCAAGAGCTTCCCCTAGATTCTCATCCTTTTAGAAGTCTCCTTCTGCTCTTACCACTTGGTTGTTTTTCTCCTCTTTGTGTTGTACTACCTCTGATTTGGAAATTGCTCTGAGTGACTTAGACTTACTTTTTGCACTTCGTTTCTCTTCAAGATCATGGCACCGAAAAACTTCTATCTTCATATCTTTCCAGTGCCTTCAAAATTATATATTTACAAACTTTCTCCAGCTTTTTTAGTTGTCCTTAGCAGGATGATTGATCTTCTCATCCATTGCTATAGTTTACATCTTGAATATCCTCCAGGCACCCATGTGGTAAAGCCTTGGTTATCAGCTTGATGCTATTAGAAGGTGGTAGAAACCTTTAAGGGGTGGGGCCTAGCAGGATCACTGGGACCATACCTGGGAGGAGGTATAACCCTTGTCTGTCTGTCTGTCTGTCTCTCTCTCTCTCTCTCTCTCTCTCTCTCTCTCACCTCTTTCTTTTACTTCCACACTTGGCCATAAGCAAAGGGGCCTCTTCTATCACACATACACACCTAGATGAAATATACCACCACAGGTCCAAAGCAATGAGGCCAATCATTCATGGACTGAAACTTCCAGAACTCTGAGCCAAAATAAACCTTCTCTCTTTATAAGTTGATTTATCTCAAGTGTTTGCTGTAGTAATGGATTTGACTCACATATTTATGATAGCTAAAAATGGATCTACTCCCCATATTATTAAACCAGATATTTGACTGATAAATGTGAATTACATTCTATAACAAATCTATCTCATATTCCGATATTGTTAGAGCACTACAGAAAACCATCTGTGTATTTTTATACAGCACTCAATATGAAATGTGCATTTTGAGACACGGACTCACTAAATTGCCCAGGTCGGCCTCAAAATTTTGATCCTCCTGCCTCAGCCTCCCAAGAAGCTGGCGTCACAGGCTTAAGTCACCATGGTCAGCTTCATCACCACTTTGGTTTCCTTATTAAGATCAGGAAGTATTAAAGTTTACACCAGACCCACATAAAACAGTGAGATATAATCATAAAATATGTACTCTAGCAAAGGAAGGTTTACATGGAGAGATGAAAAATTATCTGATAAACTTAAAATTCAACTAAATTGTCCACTCTTTCTGGTTTTAACTATTTTAGAAACAGATAAAATTTGAAGGATGTAAACTCTTCCCATTTGTCTGAACATCAGACAACTTCATCAAAGGATTTCTGGGTTTCTGTACTGTTTCGAGGGCCTACAATGTCAAGAACTAGAATTAACCAAAATGGTCCATATCATTAAAAGAGAAAATTAAGTTCATCTAGACCAAACTTTTTTAGGAACAACCACACTTTGAGGAATTTAGATGGATACTGGCTACAGGTAGAAATGATGGCTATAGCAAAACTTGAACTGCTAGTCTTTCGTTAACCTGATCTCTCTATTTAGAACTCCATTACCCTGTGTTTAAAACAAAGACTCCCCATTCAAAGCAGGTTGTAATTGCAGTCTCTCAGCAAAACAGCATTTACCAAAACATGGCTTTTAGAATGTGGTCTAATTTATCACCCCCACGGTGCATGACACACAATGACATTTGTCACAGCTTTAATTGGATGTTACATGTCGGTAATGACTCATCAGCCCCAGAAGTTATGAAAGATGAATTCCTTACTACCATACTTCAGAATTTGCTCCAAAAATAAAACTAAAGAATAGTTGATTTCTCACTCTGGGTAGAAGCTACATTTGGGAGAAACACTAATCCCTGTTTTAGAAAAATAATGATGTATTTCGTTTATTGACAGCAAGATGATTGCCTGCAATGTTTCTCATTACTCCTAGATCACAAATGAGTATATCACTGTCAGACACACCGAGGTTAAAACAGAGCATGTACATTTTAACAAGGTGCAGCAAAAAAATAAATATATAAATAAATACGGGAATAAAATTAAATAAAAACTCCATCATGAGAAGAGAATTGTTAATTCAGAGAATTTTTCAGATTCTGTGATCTGATAAGCTGTGCAACCCAGTCATCGCTGAAATTAAATTAGGTTTCAGAAAATGAATATTTCATTTTTAAGATTCTGTTGCTTGGAGACCTGGAAAACGAAGGCTGGTTTAGCCCAAGATGGGAGAGATGTGCTATGAGGGGCAGCATTTTCTACTCCTGGAAACTGTCGGAGAATGCCTAGGAAAAATTACACACAGGAAGCAAAACAATGATGGGGTACAAATGGATTCATTATCAATGCCCCGAAGTGTGGCATTTCTTCCAAGCTGAGGAAGTCTTTTTCTGTCCTTCACCCTGTACTCAGACTTAAATTGGGCAAAAATATCACGATATCAAAGACCCGACCTACCTTTTGTCTTAACAGACACAAGGAAAATGGAAAATAAAAGGAAAACAAATATTACCTGGGTGGCCAAGCAAAGGGTGCCCTACCGCTAAGGAGCTTTGACAGGTAACAGGGGGCGTGTATAAACACGTAGCTGCTTATTAGCTGGATTCCCACTCACCTGGCTAAGTGCATTTTTAATCAGTACCATAAACAATGAATACACTTACTTTTCACTATACTGCAGCTAGAGTGGTTTTAAAAGTGCTTCCACATTTTGGGTCACGGTAGATGCTAAGTATTTTCCAGTCTCTATCACAACAGAGCTTTATCTGGGCACAAGATTACTCACCTAAAGATCACTTTTCCCAGCTTTCCTTTTGGGTAGGTGTGGCCATATGACTGTTCTGGCGGATGAAATGAAGGCAGAAGCCATCTGTGTAGCCTGTGCACTGGAGTGCAAAGGTAATGGTGTGACCCAGATTTAATTATGTGGAGCTGAACCTTGGACAGAACAGGAAGACAGAAGTAGCCTGCATCCTTAGAGGAGTTCATGGAACAAAGTGACTCAACCAATCTGCACCTCTGTTCAATCCCAGACTGTAACAAAAGAGAGACATGTCTATCTCATTAGTCTGTGTTTAAGGGTCTCTTCTTTTATAGCAATATGGCCTTCATCCCAATCAACACATCAGATTTCAGTTGAAATGGTTTTACGCGCCGATTTCTCCTCCTATTATTTGTCTAACTTCCTCACCATTTGAACTTGCTCTTAATTCTCATCCTCCTTTCTCAGTTCAACATAGTAGGTACTAATTGAGGTCATAGCCTCACTTTACAAGACCTCATTTCTCCAAGGTCTTTTTTCTTTGTCTTTTCTTTCTTTTTTGGGGGGGGGTCTGGGGGGAGGGGTGGGGTTGCTAGCCCCTAACTAATCCCTATTCAGAATCCAGAATTCTAATGTGTTCCAAGAGTGAACCACAACTGCATATACATATATAATATATATATACCTATGTGCATATTATGATCATAATATATTTAATATAATTATAATATATAATTTTAGAGTATATGATTATTATGTATTATATATAAATGCATCATATATGTAGGTTTGTATATTTAAAAACCCTGCCTACATGACCACAGTGATTGCCCAAGAAACAGCATGTGACATCAAGATAGACAGTTTTTTCCTAGGATATTTCTAAAGAATGGGTACTTCCCCAACACATGAAGACCTTTTGCAAAGGGCAAGAATGGGGTCAATGCACGGTTACAAAGATGATAAAGCCCTGTGCTTGTCTTCAGTTATCCTAAGCCAGGAACTAAACTTTACAGGCTGTAGGAGTCCTATACACTCCACCACCCAAAATGAAACATTAAAAATAAGAAAGCAGTTATGTTGGTATAGGTTAGTTTGAACTGGGTTTTATCATTAGCCAATAAGATTCCTGTTAATACTCCTCAATAATTAACCATTATTGTAACACTGCCCCATTTTGCTATAAATGGGCCTTTGGTTGTCCAAACCCCCCCTCAGAAGCATCAAGAATCAAACAATAAAAGATTAAGAAAACCCAATACCAAATAATATCTGGTAATAGATACAAGTCCTACATATGACCAAAGTTTACTCTTCAGAGCATGATTTTCTTCTTCCAGGTTAAACCTAAATTGTTAGAATCCATAAATGCTGCTCTGAATTTATTCCTGCAGTGTCAAACCAAATGGTTAGTTCAAAGCAGAAACAAGATCATAAGAGAAAAGTATTTTTCTATGATCCTCCTCAGCAGATGACATGGAGGTTAACCACCTTGAAAAAGGAAAAAAAATTTATAATGTTAAACCTAAAAGGCTATCCTACCTATACCCTAAGAATGCCTGCTATTTTCAGTACATCTGAATGTTAGAAAACGAAAAGTTTGATCAGCTATCTGTTCACAGAGTGTCATTTACAGGGACAGATTTGATTAAAGAATCAATCTCAGTGATCTAACAGCATCATTTGATAAAGAAATTGAAAGAAGAAGAGGCAGCCCTTTCTAACTTTGGAGTGAGGCACTCTAGGAATCTTAGAGATGAATGTGACTGGCTACCTTCATTTCTAAGGTGAATGGGCTGTATCCAAATTGCAATACAGTATGACCATGTAACATAAGGAACTCTCTTTGAATAACTGATTAACGTAATTCATCCTGACAGATGGATACTTAATTTGAACCAAATAAAACTATATGCTGAACAGTGCACGGGAGCCACTTCTGAGGCATGAGGATGCATGGCATTACACATTTAACAAAGAATTTCTTTCATGTTCTTTGGCACCTCCCAATGATCAGAGTGCTACTCCCGATAATCAAGTAGAGAATAATTTCTATGACAAATAGGGATTGACATCAAAATTCTTCTCTCTCCAGCTGCCAGTCATGCCTGATTGACAGAGTAGACAGTCCCTGTGGGTACAGTCTCAAAGATGAACTCATTTTTAATCTAATATCCAGTTGGAAAACATTCCATTCTTGCCCATAATTTCTAGGCTCACGGTAATATTCTGTTTCCAGTAAGGACTAACAGATGCCTTTAAGGAAGAAAAGTCACAGTGGGTGAGTTATATTTCTCATTCTATCACAATTTCTAATTGTAATAAAAATCCTAACTGCTTTTCTTCAGATTATATTTCTGTGGACGTGTGCCAATTTACAAAGTTGAATCAAGAAACACATTACTCTCTTCTTCAATCAAGTAATAACTAGTTTTTGTGCAACTATATCGTAGAACTGTTAGGTTAGGATGTAGAAAGACATTCTCTGCTAAGACGTTAACAGTCCATTTGAGGGGAAAATAGAAAGGAAGCAATTTGTAAACTCAAAAGACAGCAGGCCCCTTGAGTGGAGTTCTGCTAAGTGAAACAGACTTATATTTCTTAAAGTCCAGTTGCCTGCTTGATAATCTGATATAGTTTGCCCTCTGCTGTTTTCACATGCCTCTGGAATCTTTATCATTTACTTGATAGTGTTTTGTAAATGAAATCACTTATTTTTTTCTTAAACAACCCCATAGTCAAAAGAGGAACTTTCGGTCACTACCAAAAACAGAAACACAGCAACATTTGCCAGAAGTTAGCAAGTATAAAAGCAAATACACTAAAAATAAAACAATGTTATAAAATTTCAGCTGGATATTCGGACTGAGAAGACCATGCATCTATACCATCTCAGATCATTCTCTTTCACCCTAAGTCTTCCTGACATCACTAGTAGTGCATGTCCTGTTCGTAGGGAGACACTGGTTAGGACCAGTGAAAGGAATTCAGTCCGGATCTGCTGAGGCATCCCAGACACTGCAAGATTTGAGCAGAGTTCAATCCTTAATCAGGGTTATCCCAGCACTATGCCTATGAACAGATAAAGAATTGAGGCGTAGGGATAGTATAAGTGGTACTGGGCTTCCTTCTTAATCCACCACCATATCTGACCTAGGACTTCAATAATGGAAGATAATTAATATTTACTAGTAGCATTGCCCCATGTTTCCTCTTTTGCTCCCAATAACATGAGGAGGCTACTATTGTCCCCATTGTACAGATGAGTGGACCCAGGCACAGTGCTAATTCAAGTTTACATAGCTTTGAACATTGTAGACCTGGAAATTCCAATCCAGTATCTTCTGTTCCCAAATCTCATGTTTTCTATTTTATACTGTGTTTTCAGTTCAACCATGAGACAGCTGCCATGGACCATCTTTGGCAGTTCTCGTAAGAGGACTCTTTAGTTGGCACTAGGAAAGGAGAAGAAGGGAGGTGAGTTTGGCCTTTGCTAAGTCCCTGAACAATGGAAGCCCATAAGCCCCAAAGTAGATGTGTGAGCGTGCCAACCTTTCCTTCTCTTCTGGATTGTTGTAATTCGACCTCCAGCAATGAAAATGAGAGCTTCGGGGTAGACTTCTCAACTCTAAAACTGGAAAATATCAGCTGTGCCTATCAGCTGCATCAGTGACCAAAAGCTGACCTTGCTGAGTTAATCAGTAGAGAAACTAATCAGTTGGAAAAATGCAAATTTGTTTTCTGCACAGAGTTGGAAACTCATTACACTGAACCACTCCTTAAATTAAGTTCAGAGTAGTGACTCAGAATCTGGGTCAGATAAGGAACAATGGAAGGCTCTAAGGAGCAGGCTTGAGAGCAGTGGCTTTCTCCATAGACTCCTTAACTGTATCTACAGAACAGAAAATGGCCCTCTCCATTTGGACCAGATTGGTTTTTCCCTAGTTGTCACATATTTATATGGATGAACATTTCCTTGTCATGCATTTTGGCTTAGAATTCAAACAGCTCACCTGCTCTTTTAGACCAATGGTCAAACCTTAAGCTACTTCATCTTTCTAAATAAACAGTGGATTATTGTAACTTATTACTGGGGCCACAAGATTCCAGAGGTGAACATTCCATGGACTAACCCTCTCTTTTACTACCTAGAACACCTGAGTCACTAAGTCTGAGAAACCAGAGCGGTGGGTTTTTCTTTAAGTGTCAACCCATGGTTTAAAACCAGTGGTTGTCATTCAGCACCTCAGAGGGACCAGTTAATGGTGTTCCATTTTCTTTCATCTCTCTCCCCCAAAGGACAGAGCAACTTTTAAAAAAATTGGCCCAGTCCCTCTGTATTCTTACTAACTTCCCTTCCAGCACGCTTTGGAAAACTCTGTGATTGATTCTCCCACATCAACTTAGAAGGAATCTGCCAGAGGTGGTGCTGAAGGAGAGCACACTGAGCAAAAAGCATAGGATTTGTGGGTACTAGAGAGTTCTCTAACTTAGCACTTACATCTCGTGATTCAATAATCACCAACAGGACACAGTTGTCTAGAACCTTAAAACAAAATGCCTGAAGATTCAAATCTATAGGTTATTTTGACTAATGCATTCATTTCTTTAAGCATCTACTATGTTCTGGGCAACAGGACAAATTCCTGGAGGTTCAAATGCCAATTGGATGCAAAACCTCAAAAAGCTCACAATTGATCTAGACAGTGAGACAGATTAATTATGACCAGTGAGACAAGTGCCATTATAGAAATGTCTACAGGTTCAACAGGAGTGTTACTATTTTTCTTCCCCGTCCCCCCTCAAAAGTCTTTAAATTAACAGTAGCATTGGCAGGATTCCTTAACACAAGGTAGAGACTATGAGACTGCTATCATAATGAGAGTTATAGTTTAAATTTTTAGCTTTCATTCCTATTTCTTCCATTAGATCAAGTTTACCTAGCAGTGGATCATGAAAAGAAATGAAGAAAAAAATTAAGGTAATATAAAGGGTATGGTCAAAGACAAAAGCAAGAACGCCATCTCTTTGGCCAAATAAATTATAGTTGAGAGCCTAGAGCAGTAGCTTAGGTTTTGGTTTCCACTGAGTATTTGTGTCTAAATGTAAAATAACACACACAAAATGGCAGACCCAATCAGCAGCAAGGGATACCAGAAGGGACTGGGATAATAAATTCAGGCTGAAAAGGAAAGAAATTAACAAACAACATGTAAATAGTTCTCTTGTCAACCTCGAATGTTATGTTTGCTAAATATTTAAATGGGAGGCCAAAAGAAATATATGTCCAGACATAAAAAGATTTAAAGAGTTTGATAGACTTTTTTTTCCAAAAGAATTATTAGCAAACATATTTTATTGGGAATTTGAGGCTCCAAGTGTATACAGGGACCCTCCCATCTCCAGTGGGGTGTGTTTGTTAATAATGACTTAATGTATATGATCTGTGACCAATTATATGTACATCTATATTATATAAAGTTACATATCTAAAATTCAAATTCATTTCTATGTATATAACTTTATGTGTATATACATATATGTATGTAGGTGTGTATATATGTGTGTGTATAATACACACACACAAGTGTTTCTAGAAAAAATAATGGAAATCTGAAGAAAAGATGGCAAAATGTTCATATCTGCCCGGATGGGGGCGCCACATATGGCACTCTTGGTTTTTCTGTACATGTGAAATATTCCATATTAACTGTCGAATAATTTCAAAGCAGAAAGTCAATGAACAAGGCTGGTACAGGGGCACACGCCAGGCATCTGAGAATTATCGGCAGATGTTCTCTCGTGGGCTCCTCTCGTCATTGGTTGTTGAAGTTGTTTTTTTCAGCTCATCACAGCGATGCTACCCACTACGAATTGTTTAAAAAAAATAAAAACCATTTTTAAATCAGCCACGCCTCTTTGAAAAATATTTTCCCTCTCTTTGAATTGAGCTTTACTTGAGTTGTAACTCTCTTTATTTGGGGGGAGGAACTAGGTTTGGCAGGACAGTGAGAGAAAAGCCGGGGCTGTCTCCCCTGGTGAAGGGGGACTATCTTTAACAGTCTCTTTCCTTGGATTCATAAATGGATTTCTGCCTCATCTTGCAGTAAATCTGAGACCAAAAGAATTCATAGGGCCTCCTAATGCACGTAATACAGCATGACTGATGAAATGTGGCAGGCACAACCCAATATCTAGTTTTCTGAAAACCACACTGAAATGAACCATCCTGGCCAGAAAGTTAAAACAATACACAGACTTGAACAACCACCAAAGTTATTTTCCTTGATTCGGTCGTATTCTCAGGCACTTTGCAATTTGGATTACAAAGCACTATCTGTGTATTTTCTGATGGCGGGTGACAGCTACTGTTTATTCCCAGAAACTCAAATTAATGGTTTTGTTAAATCGACTTTCACCACTGCACACATAAGTCATCCCCTGGGGATCTGTCTAAAGGTCTAAGCCAGTTTCATGTACTTCAAAATGAGTGCTCTTAAGCAAACAGCAAGAAAATTGGTTACCTGAATCTTGAAAGTCAATTTGAGGAGCTTCCTGCAAGGACACAGGAGGGTCAGAAGAAATAGGTATAAAATAAGAGCCAACTTTATGGGCCCTTCCCTAGACTAACAATCATGTCGGTAATATGGACCAGTGACTCTAACAAAATGGGAAAGACTGGGATCGAGAAGATCTTAGTTCTAGTTTAGTTCTTGAGTTTCTCCCAGCCTCAGTTGTCCCACCTGTAACACATGATTCCAGGTTCCTGCTTGATGATTCCATAGACAAAGACGAAATTAAATCACCCATGAGGGCTAGGGATGCAGCTCAGTGGCACAGCACTTGCCTAGAATGTGTGAGGCCCCGGGTTCAATCCCCAGAACCACACAGAGAGATAAAACATGGCGGATGGGAAAATATTTTTACAGGGTAGAACATCACAAATATGTGAGAAATTTGAGATACTTTAAGATTCTTGGTTGATTTTTTTTTTTTTTATTTCCAAACTGATGATTTGGACTCAGGTAAGGCAACAGATTAAACCATATCTGACTTCTCAGTCTGTGTCCTGTAAAGCAAGTGTCAGCAACCACTTTAAATGGAACTCCTTTTAAAACTGTGGCAAGAAGTGCTTTGCAAAGTTACAGGGGTGGCACAAATATCAAGTGTAGTTATTTTTGATGAACATTCTGACTACCAAACAAGCAACACCCATTCTTAACAAGGATGCCCAGGAAATGACTGTAGGTTTCATCATGGATTCTATTTGTCTCAATTATTTGGCCATTTCAAATAGAAGCTATGATTTTTTTTTTTTTTTTTTTTTTTTTTTGGGTTTTGGTTTTTTTTTAGATTTTTTTTTTCTTTTTTTCTTTTTTTAAATTTTATCTGAGTCAGCTGGAAAATTGCCACGATTCTCAATTTCATTTTTCATGGAGCATTCTGAAATAAGATGATTAACAGGTACAGGGTCCTCTTGAAAGGATTCTGAAGATAACATAAAAAGGAAGTTATAGAAGGTAGGTCATGGCTAAAGTCTTATTTAGAGTGAAAAGGATGTGTTTTCTTTGGTTGTATAAATTGCCCAAATACTGGCCTGTCTAAAGCATCTAAAATCAATATCATCTACTCAAAGATCATAGGAAAGAACACAAGTGGGTTATAGCACAAGTTCACTATAGGCCTACTTTAAGTGCTTGTAAACTAAGAAAGAAAAGTCAAGGTTGACAAGAATTTGATTGGGATTCAAAGAAAGCCCTTGTCAGAGTAGAGTAGCAGCGAGTGAGGGATCATGGACTCAGGATCAGATACTTTACTCCCACATTTGTTTATTCTCCTGCAAAGTAAGGATTAGACTACAGGACCAGCCTCTGCTGGAGTAGATAGAAATTCAATTTCAAAAGCAGAAAGCCTCTCATAATGCAAGTTACCTTGATTTCATTGACATACAACTCCAAGAGTTGTTTCTTTCCCTCCATTCTGTGTTGGTCATCAAAGGAACGAGGTCTCCACATGCAAAAACAAAATTTAACATCCCTCAAAAAAAAAGAAAAAAGAAAAAGAAAGAAAAAAGAAACACCCTCCCCATGGGCAATGTTTTGCATGCTCTAACATACTCTCCAGCCTGGGGTCCACAGTCCCTGAAGAGGTCCACAGATGTTCTTCATGCAGGTCTCTGTTTCCTCTAAGGTTACATCATCTATGTGTGTACTGCTTGTATTAGTCTGTATGTGTATGTGTGCACATGCTCATAATGTCCTATATTTATAAATTACCAAAATGATCCAGAGACCAACCTTTTCCTCTGAGCAAGAGGCATCACCTTCCTTTAACAGGTATACATCACCCACATAATTCATATCTTATTGTAATTGTTCTGTTTTTAAAAGAAGGACCTACAGTATTTTTAAACAGAAAAGTCTGTTCTCAGACAATGTATTCCCTTAATGCATGTATTGCTACAAAGGTGGGCATTTCTTTCAGTTTCTATTCTGTTTAACTTTCATCCTCTGGCAGGCATTCAAATATCAATATTTCAATGAATGTTGGGGGTGACTCTGAAAACCAAGGTCCAAAGGAAAATTTATTGTTTTGATACATTCTGAGCTCTTCTTCGATGGAAAAACTATCATCATATGCTCAGTAGGAAAAGTAGCATGTTACATATTTGAAAGCTAAAGACTTGATTCCGGCCGACCAATGGACAATTCCTTTCTCTCAACTGACTGATTACCTAGTTGGTTGAGAGTTTCTTGATAAGACTCAGAACACGACCTACTTAGAGCAGCCACAGGGCTGCTGTGTCAACGGGCGGTTATCTCTAATGCCAGCAGAACACTCTTCCCCCATCACAAATCTCAAACCAAATCTCATGAAGTACCATGTTTGGCTCATGGATTCTCAGTTCAATTTCATTAAGTTTAAATTCTCCCAATGTCACACAATGATATCTAAGTTTCCTTTGGTTGTTAAATTCTATGATTGCCATGTTTACTACAAGGAAATACATATTTCCTTCTACCAGTCATTTAGTAAATAAAACATTTTATAAACCATGGCTGATTGCCATGGAAGCAGCTGAGCCCAAACAATAAGCCCAGAACTTGAAATTACCTGAGACTGCAGATCTTGCCCACATCACAGTAAGTACTTCTTGTTCTTGATCACAATAATCTGAAATGCCATCATCTGCTTCTTCTTTTTTTAATGGGATTATATGCAAAACCTTCAGCTTGCCCTAAGCCATATATAAATGCCCTGTAGGGTACTGGAACATTTTAATGATATTAGTGTTCTTGTGCTTTCAGTGCTATTTACAATAGGTATGCTTCATTTTTAAAAACAGAAATGAGGCTTTATTTTTAATTTTTCACCAATTTTGTCACTAATTTGTGACCAGCATTACTTTTAAAGCAAAACAAGAGGGTGCTGGTTAATACTGTGTCTGCACTAATATGATCAACTTCCCATCAAGTCTCTTTAAATTGACGATTAATCCAACTTTTTAAAAAGTTCACTGGAAGCATAGTTTTTACGGATAGACAATAAAGGAGAAAGAATATAAAATGTGTTTAATCATTTATTTCTTAAATTCCACCATGTGTGTTGATGTTTGGCATGTAAATACAGTGGTTTGTTGTGAAAATATGACCGACCTAGATTGAATGCAATTCCAAAATAGCAAACCAATGGTTATTTTCACATTTTAACATTTAATCATATTCATTTCCTTTAAATGTGACTATCTAGGTTCATGTGTGTGTGTACATCTGCAAATACAGACGTCGTACTTATGATCTTCACAGGCACTTAGATCTAGGTATTTTCATCTTGAATCTCCTTTTGTTTCCATTTAAAACCAAAAAGTTGGGTTAACATCTCAAGTTTAAATATCAGAGTTTTACAGTCAGAATGCAAATAGCAAGAGAGTTAAAAAGCAGTTGGCTGTCGCATGGGTTTGCCTCCAAAGCATCTTATCTAGAGCTGACCCCATTGGCTCAAACCGTCTTCCCTTGTGCATTGTACTTGATTGGTGTGTCACCTGTCCCTTGTTTGTCTACAGATTAGCACAAAAATGTCATTGCAAACTAAGTGAATAGGGCACAGCCTCAGCACCTGCCACTTTTAAAACTCTTTAGAAGATTCCCTTGTTTATTTTGTAGGCACCCAGGGGGGCACTTAAATAACTGCATTGAAATAAACAATACTGGTGATGATTAAGGAGGCTTTTCACATGAAAATTCACTTCAGAAAAATGTTTTGCAGATGTACTGAAGAAAACTGTATCACTAAGAACCACTCAACATACTTTGGTGGACCAAAACACCTTTATATTTCTTCTGGCAACCTGCCAAGTTCACTGCCAGCTTGAAAAGAATTCTATAGCTGGAGGCTAGAGCACAAACCGCAATGATTTAAAAGAGAATTGGCTACAGTAAGAACGATAATGCCCTATATCGTTAAAATGCAACTGGCATCTTAGCCTCCCTACAGCTCTTTGAAAATGTGCTTACTCTTCAACTATTTACAAGGAAAAATGCGGAGACAATTGAAATCACAGGAAATAAAAATTAGTTTAAAGGGCGAGGCGTATTTGTCAAATGATTTATCAGTAGTGCTTATAAAATAATGACATGTTCTCAACTGTTAAATGAGTAAGAAATCCATGCAGAAATCCCGCTCATTATGAAACTCACCCATCAAACACAGACCATTTCCATGATGCTCTAAATTAACCAGTGCGGACGGTAAACACAAAAACATTTGGCTTAAAATTAAGATGTGAATCCAAACAGACAATGTTCTGATGTGACTGGTTTATCTTAGCATTTGACAGAAACAAAGCGACCTTGGAGTTACTTATGTTTTCTGGGTGATTTTGGGGAATGAAGATTTGGTCTGGCTAGAGAAAATCACAGTCCGTGGGCCAAATTAAAAGGGATCTCCTGGGTGTGTGTACAAAAACCAGGAACATCTGCCCAGAGGTTTCGATTCAAAATAAGTGGCAAAGCCACACCTATAGATTTAGCATTTAACACTTTAAATAACAATCACTTATTTCTTCCTTATGTAGGAATGAATAAAATTCTCCTTTTTGGTTGGAAACAAACACCTCTACATTTAAATGTGCTCTCATGAATACACAAATGTCAATGGGGAACTCAAGAGGAATTTGCTACCAAACTCAACACCGGAACTGCAACTACGGAGAGGAGGTACTCAATTTAGCACATCCATCCTTTACCGCATACCAAAATTTAAATAAATTATGCTGGTACCTGGCCTTAAGAAGCTTAATGTCATGGGTGGGGTGGGGGATGGGAAGACAGATTTGCAAATATATAAAAGTCAAGGTTAAAAAGAACTTGCATTGCTCATGGGAATAATGATGTGGGAACAATTTCTAAAAATCTAAAAATGTATAAGCAGTTAAAAACGGAGGGATTGAGACTTTGTCATTCTTATCCAAACTCTGCATTTCTGTCCCCAACAGCTGCACTCATCCTTACAGTCAGAAAAGCATCAGTTCTCAGTTATCTATGCTACTCGTTAAGAACGTCTTTCCCCAATTGTGTAAGAGAAAAAAGAAAAAAAAAATCACCTCTGAAACATGAGCAGCTCTTAACTAAACCTCTAAGAATTTTAATTCAACACTCATTTGCTGTTTCATTCTCTCCTGATGATTTCAAGACCCATTGTTCTACTAAATATCTCCAAGCTAGACCTGCTTTTGAGTCCTAGACCCATAAATTCAAATTCCTTCTTGATTTCTAGATGATTCGTCTCTGGCACCTCCAACTTACTATGTCTCTAACCTTAGTTAAGCCTGAACCTCTCCTACACAAATAAAGGTTTTTTAAGGTCACGCCCTGGGCTTTACTCTTTGCTTTTCCTTACCTTTGCCTCCTGCCTCACATCCGATCAGTCTACTGAATCAAATCCACCTGCTTAACACCTTTCCAATGTATCCTTTGCCTCCATCCCCATTCTCCGATCTAGTTTAGGGTACTACTGTCGTTTGCTACGTTGCCACAATGATCTTCTAACTTGATTCCCAGCTACTACCTTGACAGAACATGAATAATCTACAGTAGCCAAAATGATCCCTCTAACTTCAAACTTGGGCTTCTGCACTTCTATATTGAAACCTCACAAAGGCTGCCCATTATCCAATACCACAAAGTCTAATGTCCTAATTGATTCTTAAATAGGCACGTCATCATCTCATTCCTAAATACTGCCCCAGATTCAACTCTCCCCAGGACCCAGCTCACATTTCAGAAAAATTAATTCTTTCATTCCCCGAAAGCAACACTGGCACAAAATCCATCTCCCACCTTACTGCCCACTAGTCCTCTGGTCCTGCAGCATTGCTACTACCTCTTGGAGTAACTCTTGCCTACACCCCAGTGGCTGCTCCTCTTCCCTTGTGCTTACCAAGATCTTAGCCTATACACTGCTTTATTTCAATGGCTCACTTATTGAGCCACATCCCCTACTACGTTCTGAGTGCCTTCAAGTCAGAGGCTGTATCTTTCATTTGTATCTCTAGTTCCTAGAATAGTTCTGAGCACACAGTAAGTGATGAGGTTTATTTTGGTGTTGAAGGCATATATGCAACACATTGTGTAGCAAGTAAAGATATTTTTACTCAATGCCTCATCCATTCAGATTGGATCTTTGTGAGTCAAAACTCTAGTTTTAAATATAAATAAATGTATAAATGCATGTGTGTGTGTGTGTCACTTAAGAGGGGTACATTCAGAGAAATGCATCATTAGATGATTTTGTCAAGTATAAATGTCATAGAGTAGACATACAAACTAAGATAGTTATGACATTATGAGGTGATATAGTCTTGTGGAAGCACAGTTATGTATGCAGTCTGCCATTGTCTGAAACATCATTATGCAACACATGACTGTATGTACATATATATGTGTGTATATACATATCTCCCTATATATATTTGTATTTATGTCACATGTGCATCCATAAAAAAACTCTAGGCAGAATGATAACTATGGAAACAGCTATAGTAAGTATGATAAGCCTGAAAACAAGAGAGGGCCCCAGGAACACAGAAGGAATCATTAAATCCAACGTCTGACAAAGGTGATCTAATAATCTTCCAGCAATACTTTTGGCTAGGTATCTTGGAGCTTGAAATTCCATTGCTGAAGATGGATGGTCTCAGACTGAGCATGATTCATACCCAGGAATTCTTTATAAAATGTAAATATTTTTAGGAGACAGGCCTCATTAAGTCTCTGTAATGCAAAGCTGCATTGCATCACAATCTAGCTTGTCAGTCTGAAAGCTGCTCTCCCCGCCCTTTCCGGTGCAGCCATTTTCCCCCACCTCCCAACCACTTGTCAGTCTGTGAACATTCTAGCTAGCTATTGGTTCATCAGTCAGCTTGCAAGTATCCTTCTCCATTATTGGTCCCCTGTTAGCCCGGCAGAATTCAACTGCTTAAGTGTAGCTACCCCGCCATCTTTTCTCTTGCTTTTCTCTCCCCCTGACTCACTTTCTTTCTCCTCCTCACTTCTCCACTCTGTCTAGCATGCACCCTTTCTGTTTTCCTCCCTTACCTCTCATTTTCTCTCTTACCCTGCAGGGAGACACTCTGTTTGCTTAATAAACTTCCTTATGTGATTTCCTGTGTCCAGCATAGTTTTCGTGGGATTCCTTACACAGTCTCCAAATACCTTGGTGTCAATTAGCTTATGGAATTTCCTACTTCTGTAAAAGGAACTGTATATTAGGCAGCTTTTTGTTACCATAATAAAACACCTGAGCAGGGTTTTCTTAATTATTAAAAAAAAAATAGGTTTATTTTTCTCATGATTCTGGAGATGTGAGGTCAAAACAGTATGGTGCAGGCTCTTTCAAGGGCACCCCTTAGGCTGTATTACATCAGGTCATGAGCACATGTGCATCTCTGTGAGTGTGGTCTCTCCTTCTCTCTTTATAAAACCACCAGGATTCAATCTTGGAAGCCCCACCCTAATGACCTAATTTAATCTAATCATTTCCCAAAGTTTCCACCCAACTCAACATCATTAACATAAGACCTTGAGCCTAAATCACATACCAACCATAGCAGACACCCTGGGGATCAGGGTTGAGTCTACAGAGGACTAGGGATACAGATCTTATCTCCTTTATATTGGTATCTGGACCTGTTGCTACCAGGGTCCCAGTCTTCCTATGCTTTGGTGTTCCCCAAATAGGCTAAATTGCAAAAAATACAAATTGCAAAGCAATGAATGTTGCTACCTTGTTTTAGCTTTGTTGAGGTCTAACTGAAGTACACTCAACTGCACATACCATTACAGCATCTGATCAGTTTTGTACACACTTACAAAACTGTCAGCAAAATCAAAACATTTCCATCGCCCTCCAAATCTTCCTTGTGCCCCTTTATAATCCATCCCTCCCTCCACCCCATCCCCTGGCAACCATTGATCTGGTTAGATTTCTGCCACTCTGGATTAGTTTGCATTTTCTAGAATTTAATATAATTGGATCTTGCGGGCTGCACTCTTTTTCTCAAGATTTCTCTTACTCCATGAAATGATTTTGAGGTTCATCCATCCATGTTGTTGTGTGTATCAACAAACTTTTCACTCTCCCAAGCAATGACGTCTTTTAAACTGTTCTACTATCATTATCATTTCATAAAAGAGAAATCATTTTAACCAATCAAAAGAGAAAGGATATGTTCTCCAAATAAGGGCTGTTGTTCTCCAAAATGAAAAATTGGCAATCTTTTGCTCAAAAAGAGTGGGGTCCTTAGGAGGTAAAATTGTATAAACCCTGTCACCCAAAGCCAGTCCTTCTCTTGGACACGAAGTGGGAAGCTCTGCCCCTCACAAAGCCCTCTACTCCTCCTCATTCAAGAAGGGAGAAAAGCAGATCCCTCTTGAGATCTGTTTCCATGGTAACCAGCTAGCAATTGACAATGTGGCGGCAGTTGGGCCTCCTGAAGGGGAAAAATCTTCAGCAGAGACCAGACCACTGAGAGGTCTGCGAAGGGACAGCTCATACCCCAGGCCTCATGAGGAGGTCTCAGAATTCACCGGTATTTTCTTTACTGGGAAAACCCTGATGGGTTTCCAGGAAAATAGACGGAGAAGAGAAGAGGAACCTTTCAGAGTCGGTCTGGTCCATAAACCAGTCATAGACAGGGTAGTGCTGATGCCACAGAAAGATTCTGGACCTTGGACAGAACCCAGTCCGGACGATCTGTGCAACTTTGAGCAAGTTCATTCATCTCTCCAAGGTTCAGCTTCCTCCAAAATGAGCAAGCAAACAGGGCCTCTATGTTGGACGTCTCTATAGGGATCATTAAGGTCACATTTTATATTTGCCTCCTGTCATTCCCATGAGCATGCTTGTGTGCTCTATGATGTAGTGCAGGCTCAAGGAGTAGGCTGGTTTGTGGCCTTTGAGCCCTGGTAAAGATGAAAGTTTATGAAACCAGAGAAATATCTCAGATAAATAAGGGGCTTAAATCCAGCTGCCTCCCCCATCCCTCTCCAACACACCTATCAGGAAGGTTGACATTCCTGGCATCTGTGCCTCTATGTCAGACCAAGAGTGTGAGTCAATGCATTACACATACCGTTCCCATCTGCTCCCAGGATTATCCATCAAATCTCCAGTTACTGCTGGTGCTGCTCAGAGACAACCTGACAGCAAAGCACACCCAGGTTCAAATCCCAGCTCTGCCACTTGATAACCAGGTAATCTTGGATGGATTACTTAACACTCTTAAGCCTCATTTACCTCAAGATAATTTATTTTATAGAGTTGCTGGCAAGAATCAATATGAAAATGTACATGAAGTGTTTAGCAAATACAATAGAGCTCGATAAATATTAGCTTTAATTGTCACTTCAGATTTTTCCTGGGCAAGACAGAATCTTTCTTGAAGCTTTCTGATACTCAGTCTGTCCCAGAAATGTCTGAACCATTGACTGTGATTCATTCATTGTAAATTTGACTCTCCGCTTAATATTAGGCACAGTGGAAATATCAGTAATGAGACCCCTTTTTAAAAAGTAGGTCTACTTGCTGGGCATGGCGGAGCACACCTGTAATCCCAGGGATTCTAGAGGCTGAGATAAAAGGATTACAAGTTCAAGGCCAGACTAAGCAATTTAGTGAGACCCTGTCTCAAAGGAAAATATAAAAAGTGCTGGGGATGTAGCTCAGTGGTAAAGCAACCCTGGGTTTCATCCCCAGTACCAAAAGTGAGGGCAAAAGGTCTACATCATACACAACAGTGACAAACATTGCAACTTGTAAGAAGTATGTATTTGGTCTTGTCCCCCCCCCACCAGAGTTCCTAAAACCCTTGGAATTTCTTAACCATTAAGAGTCCTGCAGGTGCAGGAAGCATCTTTTGTTATTCATAGCAAGCCCTTTCCAATGACACCTGAGCTTATGTTAATGAGGTGCCTGGGGCTGTTAGGGGGCTGGTTCCCAAGGGAGACTATCACTTGACTTGAGGGTTGGAAGATTCAGTTTCTCTTCTCTGGCCTGGGGAGGGAGAAGGACTAGAGGCTTGAGTTGATCACCAAGCGCCAATTGATATAGGTCCATAGAGGTGCTAGGACAGGACAGTGACGGACCCAGAAAGGGCACAGAAACCCCGCTCCCCTTCTCCACACCTCGCCTCTTCCATCTTGCTGTTTCCTGAGTTGTCTCTTTCATAATAAATCCATAACCGAGTCAGTAAGTTTGTCCTGTGTTTTATGAGCTATTTTAGAAAAAATCCCAGGCAGGGATCATGAAAACCTTTAATTTATTGGTCAGAAGCACAGGGGACAACCTGGGTTTGTGATGAGCGTCTGAGGGGGTGGTCTTGTGGAATGGAGCCCTTAAAGAGGATCTGATGTTAACCCTGGTGAGAACTGGAATCCAGTTGGATGATAGGACACCCAGCTCACAGTCACAAAGAATTGGTGGGCACCCCACCCCTAAGTATGCTTTACCCCATTAGAGAACAGAGTTCTCTGCTTGTCTGTGTTGTTCTGTGCTAATGTGTGGCCAAGATTAAATACTGCTGGTCTGGAGCAGACTTGCCTGGTGAAGAACAAGTTAGTAAATATTTTAGGTTTACGAGCCACATACATTTCTATCCCTTATTCTTTGTTTTACACAACCTCTTAAAATGTAAACATCATCCTTAGGTTGCAGTCTGTATAAAAACAGGTCAAGGCCATGTTGGGCCCAGAGGTCATAGCTTGCTGACCCCCATCTGGAGTTAAGCCTTGGGGTTTTCATGATTGAATACATTGTCTGATTTTGTTGGAGCTGGGACTTTCAAGGCAACTGAGGCAGCATGAAGACCCGCTCCCCCTTCAAACCTGATTCTTACGATCAAGTCAGGAAGATTTCAGACATGTTGCTCAGAGTTTATTGAAGGGATGGGAAAAGGGACATTCTCAGGGGTTTGTGATGAGCGTCTGAGGAGGTGGTCTTGTGGAATGGAGCCCTTAGAGAGGATCTGATGTTAACCCTGGTAAGAACTGGAATCCAATTGGTCACCTGTTTTTTTGTCCTCTAAAAGAGGAGATGGACAGTGTGCCTCTCCTGCACTCCAGTTTTATTGGGGATCCCAGAGAAGTGTCCAGAGAGTTCCACCCAGGTCCACCTCTTGACTTTTGACTGACAGCAAGATGACATCAGACTTTCAAGTTCCTTGACCCATACTGACCAATTCTAATTGGATTCTTAACCATAAATTCTTACAGATTTTATGATCAGGAGGAATTATTCTTATCTCCCTAAATCTTGGGATCTGGTCTATGAAAAGGGTCATAAAATCTCCCCCTTCAGGGTAATGCAGGTTCTTCTTATTGACATTATTTCGGGTCTGCATTTCTCCTGCAGGATACCAGATAGTTTGCTGAGGAATGTGATCTATCCTGTACCCTTAGGCCAGGCAGGACAGCAGGTAGATTGTGTCCCAGAAAACAAAGCATGTGGGAGTCAGCACAGTGGGCCCATTTTATAGAATGATTCCCTTGGCCTCGTGTTCCCACCATGCACATCTGTCTGTGTCCCAACAGTTTCCCCTGGAATCTAATGACCACACTGAGTTCACACTCCCTTTAGCCAGAGAGGTTATGCTCCTTCCTGTCTTACACGACTCTCCACCTTTCTTTGCCCACCCCACTCTGCACTCCTAGCTAGGAGCGAGCACTCTGGGAAACCTGCAGAGTAAGGAGTGTTGGCAGAGCGTCCAGGTTCCCACCGGAAGAGCACCATGCTCTGCTGAAGCAGGGATACATGCCGCTGCTGCCAGAGCATCATCCCTTCCAAGCATTTATTGAGTACCCTTCATCTAATTCATCCTGCGGAAACTAGAAATTGCTACACTTGCACATAATAAACTTTTGGCAGTCAGCCTTCCAAGTTGGGGCTCTGCACCATTTTTGAGTGGAAAGACAATTCTGATGGGTGAAGTTGGAAATTCCTGTTTCTGCATTTGTTTTCACAGAATCTACTTCATAGAACCACTGATGGAGACCCATTAGAGACCCTCTCGTAACAAACTTGCAGTCTCTTCTCAAGGTGCAGGTAGGATGGACAGAAGTACTAAGGCTAGGAACTTGACTCCCCACAGTCTATACAGGGCTCCTTATATTTCACAATGGGACTCTGGGGGACCTCTCAGTCCCTGCCTCTCTGAAGCAGGACTCAAGGGAGGCAACCAGTGAGCAACCTTCTGGGGAGAGGGTGCTGAAGATCATCACTTCCTTCATCTTTCTAGTGTTTCACCACGTCTGCAGGTTTCCGCCCATTTCTCATATGTTGTCTTTGGAGGAAGTGGAGTATCAAATGCCAGGAAGTGGGACCAGGATGTAGCTCAGTGGCAAAGCACTTGTCTAGCATGCAAAAGGCCCTGGGTTGAATCCAAAAAAAAAAGGAAAATAATGATAGTAAGTGTACTTGAGGCCCATTCTGAATGTGGCAGACTTATTTTCCCTGTCAAAAGATGGAGATAGGTTTTATTTTGCCTAAATTCTTAAGGAGGAGGCTCTTGGGAAAGTGCTTTGGATCAAAGAAGGCATGAAGGTAGATGGAAGAGCTGGTGGTTAGACAAGGGGGAGAATGGAGTGGCTTCTCCACCCAGTGTGGAGAGGAGAAAGAAAAAAGAAGGGGGGCCGAAAACAGGAAGACAGAAGCACAAGCTCCCTGCTCTGTGGACTGCACCTGTTCCTCACTCAAGTGACTAAATTCATAAAATGCTTGTATGTGAATAAATTTTTGGTGGACGCAGTGGAGAGTCTGAGTTTCATGCTGAGATTGATATGGAGTGTGAGAAGACGCGGTAAATGAGAAAACAGAGTCCTAAAGGAGAGAGTTAAATCCTAAAATCTTCCCTTGAGGGTGGAGAGGGTTCTAGATTTTCCCAAGGTAGTGTAAGGAGCTGTTGTTTAATGTTAACTAAATTCCCACCTGACTTTGCTCTCCAATTTTTATTATTTCTAATTTCACAAGAGTTTCATGCAATTCTGAGTTACACCTGCTCGCCCTAGCTCACATTTTAATGTAAGAGTAAGTATCAAGTGGGTTGATTTATTTTTCTCTTTAAAAAAAAAAAAATCAATAACCAGTTTGCAATGCCTTTGATAGAAATTCAATGACTAACATAATATCCCAGTTTTATCAAGAAGCTGGGATATTGTCAACAGCTATCCAAGAAAGTAACTGATTCAAAATCCAATTGTCAAAACATTCACTGAGCACTCACTGCATTCAAAACAGTCAGCAAGGAGCCGCGAAGAAGAGAAACGAGGCACAGTCTGCCTTCTTAGGAGAAATGTCACCAGACAGCACGGTCATGGGATCTGAGGAATGATTCCAATATGTACTGTGGAAACAAACATGGCAAAGCCCGTGTGACTTAATCAGCATGTTGGAGCTAAAATTGAGCTACCTAAGGTTTTAACAGATACACCATTGATTCTAAAGAGCCCAAAGGACAGCCTGTCAAGGTCATGACAATTGGGAGCCAAGTGGAGGCTTGATCTCATTCATGGACAACCCAATGCCTTTGGCCTAAAGTAGGCTGGTGCTAGAGTGAAGGTGACAGGAAAAATTTATGGGCCAGGCACTGTGGCCCACATCTGTAATCCCAGCAGCTCAGGAGGTTGAGGCAGGAGAATCTCAAGTTCAAAGCCAGCCTCAGCAAAGGCGAGGCACTAAGCAACTTGGTGAGTTGTCTCTAAATAAAATACAAAATAGAGCTGGGGATGTGGTCAGTGGCCAAGCACCCCTGGGTTCAATCCCAGTTACCAAAAAAAAAAGAAAAAAAAAATTGCCTCTTCAGGAAACACTCTGGAAGCTCATAGTCATCATTCAAAAGATTTTCAGGAAAAACTAAAAGACAAATTTTTCCAAGAACCTAATATTCTAGTGGCCTAGGAGGCACCCTGGGAATTGCCTTACAAAGGAGTGACTGGTGGTTTACACAGAATTGAATTTATTTTTCCCCTACTCCTACCAGACAGAAGAATTGGGTATCCACTAGCACATAGTATATTCTCAATAAATATTTGTTAAAAGAACATATGCATATGGAAATGAGGTCTAAAAGCGTCACTTGAGAGCCAAAAGGATGCTATTTGCTCTTCAGAGGTATATTATTCTTATGCCATCATTTAAAAAGCAGTGGCAATCATGCTACCAAGACCACTTCCCCTGGGAGAGGAGTTCTGAGGACTCTGGGAACTTGTGGGAAGAGGCAGACAAGACCAGAGATCATGATAAGTAAAGTGATTAACTGAGGAACTGTGTGGGTGGAAAAAGACATCTCAACTTAGTCAAGGTTCAGAGATAACAGAAACTTTTCACCAAATGAAAGGTGACTGAGCGGACTGGCTGTCATTGATTTCAGAGAAGTCTCCTGGACAGAAAATGTACACTCAGACAGAACTTTCAGGAGGAGACCTCAAGGGAATCCAGCTAATCTAGTCAGCCCCCAAATCCTAGAGGAATTGGACTCATTTCTGGGAAATCTGAACAAGAATGAATTCATCGCTCTTGAAACTATGCAGAGAGACATTTAGCAATAAGCACGGGAAAATATAAAATTCAGGTGTGTGAAAGTGTCAAGAAATGGAAATGTTATTAATATAGGTATTGGTGGTCCTGGAAAGGGGGAAAGAAAACAAGGCAAAAGCTGTAACCGCAACTCTCCCTTTTTACATGTAAAGAAACTCTTATGAGTGTGTGATCAGAAGTGAGTTGAATCCCAGAAAAATCAAAAGGCTCTCGAGGTCCCACACCTAATTGGGAGCAAGTCTTTCTTCACAGTTGCATAGAATATATCACCACCTGGCATATTCTATGCTGTTCTATTTGAATATCATTGTCCTATTTGAAAATTCATTAACATGAGTTCTTTATTATTTACTGCTGTCTCCCCAGCATCTACGGCAGTGCCTGGCACAAAGTGGGTGCTCTGTAAAAACGTGTTAAATGAGGCAACAATTTAAATCTCCAGACTCTTTTTCCAGTGCCCTTCAGACTACATAAACCTATTCTCTAAGCCTAGGGAACCTTGGGATATGCAAAGCAGCAGTGTTTATTGTATACACATGCCTGGCACCGTGCTGGTTGCTTGATGGGAAGAGGACCTGCACTAGGGAGTCTGTGTTCAGAAGCAGGATGCAAAAACCCAACCAAACAAGGTGTAACCTACACAGGTTGAGGGTGGGGTTGCTGGGTCACATAGCTGGAAGTTCAAGAGTAATGCTTGCAGGAATGGCTGGATCTAAGGCACAGAAAGGGTTCCCTGGATTCTGTTACTCTCACCATCACTCAAGACTCTGTTTTTTTCTCTGCATTGGCTTCACTCTTGGTCACAATTTCTCAAGATGGGAGCCCTGATATTTCCACCCTGACATCCTGGTCACTCGCCAGTGGAAAGACTTTTTTAAAATTTTTATCCTAACAGTTCAAGTAAAACCTGAGGTAAGGCTCTTCTTGGTCCAACCTTGATCATGTACCTATTCATAAATTAGTCATTGTGACCAATAAGATGGAACATTTTGCTTAAACTGATGTGGATCAAATGTTTACCCATAAAGCCAGGGACGGCGCCAGCCCTACCCAAATTACATGAACTGGACTGAGCATGATTCTCCAAAAGAAAATTTGGATATTCCATCCAAAAGAGGAGATGCTATGGAGGTAAAGAGTGTACATAAACCCCTCCCCGTGAAAATAAGGACTAGGAGTGAAAGTAATAAGAACAGTCCCTAAGCCAAAGGGTAGGAGGTGGGTAGGAAGGGGGGAAGTGCTGGGGAGTTATATTGGCCAAATTACGTTGTAATATTGTATGCATGTATGAATATGTAACAACAATTCCCATCAACGTGTGCAATTATTATGCACTAATAAAAATGTGGAAATAAATAAATAAATGTCTAAAAAGAAAAAGGAAATTTCCTAAACTACAGGAGGTTAATATTTTGTTGGGGAAAAGCAAATCAATTCATAAACAATATAAAACAGCATTTGATTAATAGCCTGGGCACTAGTTATAGCATGAGCGTATTACATAAAACTAAACTGAGAGCTTCTTTTCAACTTCCTTTTAATACACAATTTTGTACTCTGTATATTGATACCCCTAAACCACCTGCCACTTGCTATTTGCATATCTGTTCTCCCAGGCCAAGCTATCAACATGGTAGCACCAGGAGACCAACAGTTCAAACTAGACCTTCCTGCCATCTTTTTACAGCAGTGTTCATGTAAAAGATGGTTATTTTATTGCATGTTGGCTTTTAAAATAAAAGAAAGATGGAAATAAAAGCACACCATGAAATTGCAGTATAGTTTTCATGACCTACTTGAGGTTCAAGCATGAACCTCATTAGGTGTGGCAAGATTGGTCAAACCTGCTTGAATGTTCAGTGGGTCACAAGTGACTGGGAGTTCAAAGGTAAAAGAAAAGAATTAAAGAATGTGTGTTAGACTCTGGAAATTTATTTTTCTTAGCTCTCATAATCAGTCTTCCTGTTGCATCTATTTCTTTCCCATACCTTCCAGAGCTCTGTTATGTATAGAAGCAGAGAACTGACTCTCTATGCATCATGACATACGTGTTCTGTCTGTGCTGCTGGAACTTTAGTTATTTGTACCATTTGCTGCATTTTATAGCTCCTCTACTATCACTTAACATTCCCCACTAGTTCCCCTTTTTACCTAAATGCATTTATTTCTAAAGGAAGATCTGTATCACAAATACAAATGGAATACTGCTGTCCCTGGCAATATAAAGTATGTGAAAAATAAAACAATGTTATTAAATTCTAGCTAGACATTGTTTAGTACCAAAGTTGTAAGCCCAAGGTCTGCCCTCTTTTTATTTAAAAAAAAAAATGACTAGCACGTATCAGAAAATTGATAAAGATATATTAGCACAAAACTTGAACTTCCCCCCTTGATTTAAAGATAAGAACTGAAGAATAAAAAAAGCAATAATCCTCACTGGGGGATGTTATTTAATGTCATGCCCATGTACCATCTGTGTTAGTCGGGTTTTCATTGCTCTGACAAAATACTTCAGAAAAGCATCTTAAAAGAGGAAAGATTTATTTTGCCTGATGGTTTCAGATGTTTCAGTTCATGGTAACTTGGCTCTGCTGCTTCTGAGCCTGTGATGAAGCAGTATCCATCATGGCAGAGGAGAGGGTGTGGTAGAGCAATCCTGCTCAGTTCATGTTGGCCAGGAAACAAAGAGTAGGGGATCCCAGGGCACACTTCCAGTGACCTACTTCCTAATCACCCATTCAGCTACAAACTCATCAATGAATTAACCCATTGATGAAGTTAGCACCTTCAAGATCCAATTGCTCCCTGAAAGCCCCACCTCTGAACATTGCTGCATTGGGACCAAGCATTCAACAAATGAGCCTTCGAGGGCATTCCAGATGCAAACCATAATGCCCCACACAGTACGTGACTGACCACTTTGACCAGACAGGATGTGCAGCGTGCCCACAAGAGGAGCCTGTGATGAACTCAACAGGTCTCATCAGGTTCCTCCTGGTGGACCCAAACCTCTTTTTCCCAGTGATAAAGAAAACACACTTTACAAAAAATGGTTCATCTATGAACATACTGACCAGGACATCACATCTTCGAGCAAATGCAACACTGTAAATGGACTCATTTTATATCTCCTCATGCTGTAGGTGCTTCAAAAAAGGCACATGTTAAGAAACGATGGGAATTAAAAGGGGGAATTAGCCAATAAGCCCAGATGATGCATTAATCTGACTTTTTTGTGGCACATTTTCTTTGCTTACTTTTCTTAATGGGACAAAAGGAGACAAATTAATAACACCTCATTTATTTAGACAGAAATCTAATGAGCATGTTTTCGATTATTTGTCATCAACAGGATGTTTTGTGATTTAAAATGTTTTACATGATCATCTACAGTTGAATGTTATATATGATTAGTCATATCATCATAATTTTTAAAGGACTCGTCTCCCAATATCTGATCAATCACCAAGTTCTATTTCTTCCATCATTAAAATACACCTGAGATTTTAATTTATTTCCACCTTTATTGCCAAGTAAATTCATCCAAGTCAATGGTCTCTCTCATTAGACTTTTGTGGAAATCTCCTTTTCGTTTCCCTCTTCACATACTTATCCTCGATTAATCCATTGTCCAAAGAGCAGCAAGAGGAATCTTTTAATCCTGTTGTTCCTACTCTTAAATTCCTTGGGGGATCCTCACTGAGCACCATATGGAATCCAGTTTCCATCCAGAAGCCTCCATGGCCCTGTGATTCCTGTGTCTGTTTCCACCTCCAGCTGCACACGCTTTCTGGTTCATACCCTGCTGACCTCCAGCTCTGGTCTGGAGACAGGTCTCCTGGTGTGGTGGTTGGAAGCAGGAGCCTTTGCTTCCCACCTGTGGAGTCTTGGGCAAGTGATTTAACCTCCTCACTTGCCTCATAAGCAGGTCAGGGGTTATAATGGTTCCCCACTCCCATAAAGTGTTGTCAGGATTAGACATGTTAAAATAACAGAGCAGGTGTGGTGGTGGACTTGCCAGTGGCCTCAGAGTATTTTGAGGTTTTATTCTTCCTGAGAAAGGCACCCACTTTTCCATCTCCTTCCCATCTGGCATCCTATTTACTCATCAGATTCTATTATGGGTCAAATCATGTACCCCCCCCCCTCAAATTCATATGTGAAAACCTAAACCCCCGATACTTCACAATGTAACTGTATTTAGAAATAGGAACTTTAAAGAGATGATTGAAATAAAGTGAATCCATTGGGGTGTGCCCCAATACAATCTGGGTGTCTTTATAAGCAGTAGAAATTTAGACGCACAAAGAGACTCCAGAAATGGGATCTCACAGAGATCATATAAGGCTGTACAAGGACCCTATAAGGATGTAGCAAGCTGGGCTTGGTGGCAAGTGCTTGTAAACCCAGGTTCTCAGGAGATCAAGGTCAGGGGATTGCAAGTTTGAGGATAGCCTGGGCAAGTCAAAGAGACTTTGTCTTGAAACAAAACAAAAAAAACAAAAACAAAAAAAAGGAATGGGGATGTAGTTCAGTGGTATAGTGCTTATCCAGGATGCAGGAGGCCCTGGATTCAATCCCCAGTACTCAAAGACACACACACACACACACACACACACACACACACACATCAACCAAACAAACAAAAAAATAACAAAACTTATAAATCTGAGAAAGATCTCTGAAAAACAAAACCTGCCAATACCTTGGACTTGGACTAGTAGTCCCCAAAAGTGTGGAAAAATAAATTTCTGTTATTTAAGCCACTTACTATACCACTTGTTCTTAAATGACAACCCAGAAAGTTAATACAGACTTAGAGATTTTGGATTTACCAAACTTGCACAATTGCTGAGTCAATTCCTTGAATCTCTGTCTATCTGTCTATCTATCATTTCTCATCTACCTCTCTATATCCTATTGGTTGTTTCTCTGGAGAACTCTTTACACTGCCCTAAGAAATATTTCCTAAGGGTGTTCTTGACCCTCAAGTTGGTCCTCCTGGTGTAGGTTCTCAGGATACCTTGTGCTTCCTCATTTTCAACCGGTAGGATTGAAGGATACATCTATGATCACGTGTTCACTATGCATCCACTCCTCAAACAGTAATATCTGAAGTGAAGGGCTAAGTCTATTCACTGCTGTACCCCAAGAACCTATCATGGTAAATTAGTGCTGGATGGATAAACATGGAAACCCCAATGAAATCATGAGTTCATAGCATCCCTTTTCTCTTCTAACTCACAAATCTTTTTGTAGAGATGATTACTATATTCACCAATATGATTAATATATTCATCACCCCTCAGTCTGTTATTTTAAGCTAATATTTTACTGGATTTATATATTCAGTGGGAGAAGAATTTTACTCCAAATCCCCTATTATTATGGATCCTTGTACCTTAAAGTCACACAGGTGCATTCAATATAAATGTGAGTGGGCGAGAGAGGAACAGCTGTGATTGACAACAGTGACAATAGACTTTGGAGCAAGAAATGAGGGGAGTGTGCTAACTGGATTCCATATTTAATATTTTCAAGCAAATAAATGCCATCACTTCTGTGAGACTTAGCTATGATTTGGGGCATGACATTTTAGCCATATTTTTTTTTCAGTGTTTTGTGCATCTTAGTTGGTCAATTTCTGGTCTTAAATAAAAAGTATACCATTTTTATTTGAAAGGTAAACTGCATGGCCCAGGAGAAAATGCACCTACATCAAGAAAGTTCAGCTGGTGCTCCTTTCTTGAATACCTTCTTCTTTCCTCAATTTGAAAATGTGTGCTTCAACAAGAGGGTGATTTTTATATTTCTAAAGACTCCCTCCAACAATGGTGGCTTATGACTGAGCAGATAAGACATCCAAGATGAACTGCTTTTTATGCCACCTTCTGGAACTTTTCAGAAAGTATCCTCTACGATTCATATTCTCTCTCTCTCTCTCTCTCTCTCTCTCTCTCTCTCTCTCTCTCTCTCTCTCTTATTTCTGAAAGAAACAAATACCATGTTCCCAGTTTTGTGATAGATGCTGATGAGCAAGAGGCATCGGTTCCCCTGGAGATGAGAGGTTCAATGGCTTTGTATTGTGTGATAAAGGCTCTACCAGAATCCCTGGGCTCCCCCGACTCATGCCAGGAGTTCTTCACATAGTTGTGTGTGGAGAGCAATCAAGGAGAGCTTGGAGGGAGTGAGACCTACACCTGGAGGATGAGTAAGAGTTCATCGAATGAAGGTGCAGAGGTGTGTGGTGGGGCAGGGCTCAGATATGAAGGACACACTCCAGGCAAAAGACTCCAGACACTCTGGGCTCATTGCTGCTCTGATTGTTGCCCATCTTGCTCACTTGAATCACTGGTTTCATCTGGAAAACTCCCCTCCTCTCTGTTGATCCATATCCACTCATAATAAGATACTATCCCTCTTAGGAATTCTCCTCTGCTCTCCCAGATAAGAAGTAAGTCGCTTGCTCTAATTATTAGAACATCCAAAACCAACCTGAATGTCCATTTCTCCACAACATCAGTGAGGGATGACCTGAGGCAAGCCACATACAACTGGCTTGTGCAGGGGACACAAATACACTTTCAATACAATATCGGTAATGGAAAACACGTCTGAAAATAATTTATATTATTAAACACATACATACAAGATGAAGAAAACCACACAAACTACATAGCCATTCTTTCTTTTTAAATTTTTCTTTTGCTTTATTTCTCACATTTAACACTTCTCATAACAACCAGTTTCTACCAAAAACACATCCAATTTGATTCTGAATCATCTCTGCCTGTTTTTCTCTTTTCAGCAAGTCATATTCTCTTCTTGTCACCATAATAATGGAGAGAGGGTGGTGGGGGAAAGGAGTACTAATGTTCATGAATTTCTCCCTTCACAGGTAAGTTGAGAGTTTGTACTATTGATATCTTATCTCCCTCACTAGGCCGTGATTAATGTCTAAGACCAAGAAGTTCCCAGTCTGAATTTTTAAAACTTCTACCTAGGAAGATTCCCAGGAACAGAATAATTTTCTCCCTCCAGTGAAAAAAAGGGTGTCCTTTCCTAACCTCCAACATCCCCATTTTTCATTCAATCAATTCTTTCACATTTATTGAATATGGATGATGATAAAATGGAGGGAGAAGACTTCTTACTTAGGTTCAGGGACCCTGTGGTTTTCCTTAAATATAAAATTAAGTTTTCCAAGGAGGTTACCTTAGGGAAGACCTTCATTTGTTCTTCTTAACTTTGGGAGTGTGCAACACAATTGCTTAGAAAAAGGAGTTAATGAGGCCAAAGTCTATATAAAGTTTAATTAGGTTCACACGAGGGGAAAATCTTTTCTTCAGCATTGGTCTGTGACTATGGATACTGCCAGACATCTTACAAATTCAGGCCACTGATCAGAAGAAAAAATCAGAAAAGAATTATTAATGCCTTAGGAAAATGAAATTAAAAAAAAAAAAAATACCACCTCTGGTGAAACAGTCCAGCAGGAGGCCCCATGGTGGGCAGGTCAGCAGATCATCTTTGTACATAAAGCAGAGCATTTTTCTGATGCAGACTCTTAGAACTCTCCAGAAGGGGCCAAATATCAGGCCTATGTATAAAGCTACTACATAAACACAGGAAAAGCTATTGACCCAAAGTTTAAGAAGGAGCTAAAGGTATTTCCTTGAGAATTAAGCAAGCAATAAATATTCTCATTCACAAGGATGACCCATGTTCCCTCACCCTTGATATTTATGCAATTTCTCTCATCCTGTATAAAGAAAAATTATCAAAACTTATGCTGGAAATATTATAAAGAGCAGGCATGCCTGTTTCGAAATTGCTCCCCAGAGGAATCTGCACAGCAATTCAGGATAGGCTATGAAAGTGATTGGATTAATTAGAAGACATCAGACAAATTTCAAGTGGAGAAATATAAAAATTCTAATGGAAATTATTCCCAGGAATGCTCTTAATATATCAGAGTTACCATATAAGCATTGAAATGGTGTGATAATTTAATAATGGCCTAAAAGTATTCATGGTGAATTGGTAGATAGCTATGTACATATAATCTATCCATTGTATCACTTGCTAACCTCCTATTTAGGATCTAAAAAGAATGGACCATGTTTAGGTGCATGTTAGACAAATGGTGGTGAATAAGCAAATGACATTCTAACCTCATGAGCATATTTTAGGAAGAAACAGAAACAATTGCCTTCATCTATTATAATGCATTGTCAAGATGGCAGGAGGAGGCATAAGGGTTAAAAAAAAATGAGAAGAGAAGAAGTGGGAAGGATTAGGCTGTGGTGCTGATTTTAGACAGGGCAATCCAAAGGCTTCCCCAGTGATGTTTTAACAGAATGAATAACTGCGGGGACCTGGGGAAAATATCCCTGATAAATACAGAAGAATGGGAATGAGCTTAGCCACCGGAGTACCATCATGGAAATGGGTGGTATGTGGAGAAAACACTTTCAGAAGGGAAGGAAGCAAGAATGTGAGATGCTAACATTTGAATGGACCCTCCTTATGAATTTAGAGTTCTCCCCAAAGAATAAAGAGGTAGGAGACATCTGTTGAGGTGTTTCAGTTGTCAGTGAATGGAACGTAGAGTGGCTCTATCAAAGAAAAACAGTCGCGAGTCATCTGAGAGCATCATCTTGAAGAAACAGGTGTGTGGGAGAGAAGAAAGAAAAAATAGTCTAGAAAAAACAATGAGACAAAGAAAAGTATGTTTTATCTCCAAGCCCTGGCCCAAGATTTTTTTAAAAAAAAGTGTGGAAAGTCGCAGAGAATAGGAGATAAGAGATATGTCAAGGATTAAGGCGGGGATACAAGAATATTAGGAAATTGAAACACATTTTGGGCTTACTGAGTTTTTTGTACCATTTGGGGTATGAAAAGTACCATGAACCCTTCGAAGTGGAAAGATCCTTTGGAAGATATTAGATATGCTTACGTTTGTGGTCTCGGTGGTGGTAATGGGTATGAACTCATCCCCAGACTCATTGAGATATAGACATTGAATGTGTGCAGCTTTTTACCCATCAAAAAATGAGCACCATGGGCTACATATGTGTCCTCATTCCCATTCTATCCTGGGATAATGTAAAACATTGACATAGTAATAAAAAGTCATCAAGATAATATGCCCAAAACACAAAGCATTGTAATTTCTTGCCTTTTATTCTTTGGCATTGAGTTTAATTGATATCCAGTTTTATTAACTGCTCTAATATATATTTTAGCAGTTGATATGTTATCTAAATAGATATTGAGATTTTGGATAGTGGGCTGCTCTCCCAGTGGATAGAAATTTGGGGAGCCAAAAGATAAAACTGACTCTCACTTCCAACAGCTCTTGTCAACTTAGTCAAGATGCCTTCTACTGCAGTACCAAGGGCACATCACCCAAAAGCACTGACTTTTCTATTTTGGTGAACCGAAGCGGGAAACAGCCCTATCAGATAAGAGAGTATGATGAATGTTCCCCGACTGTGCACCTTACTTTTTAAATCCTGGATTTTTTTAAAAGTTCCCTTCCTTGACTTAGCTGAAGACTCAGAAATCGGCTGGAAGTCAAGTTGGGGATGTGATATGGAATGAGGTCAAGACTTCCCCTCCCTCTGTGCCACACATATATGGCTCAAACCGACCAGTTAAAGTTGCAAAGTAAGTTGGCTCATCCAAACTCACAAGGTTCGTGCTTCTCTTTTAAACTTCAAAAATAGTTATTGACAGTGTGTGAAGAGCCCAAGTCCTTATGGCCAGATATTTCATTAAGGGATTTCATCCATCATCCTGGAGGGAGCTGAGCTGCTGCTGCAGTTAGGAAAATAAAGACCAAAGTAGAAAAACAGAAGTAAAGAAAAATAGGAAGGTAAAAAAACTCATCAATACCTCTATGGGTGATGAGGAAAGGGGGAGAAACACCGAGAGGTCTCTTCCCAGGCAGCCTGTGCCTTGCCCAGCTCAAATGACAATTCCCTTCCTTGTAGACATTATCTTGTGCATATTGATTTATGAAGCTTTGTTCTCAACATACCAGAAAAATTTCATTAGTGAAGAACTTCATGCAAACAGAGGCTGAACCAGGTCAGAGAACTTTTTAGCCTTCTCTTTGTGCTTATTGTATTCTATTAACTGTCAAAAAGGAAGGGTGGAATGACTGTATTAGAGTTCTCTAGAGGAACATAATCAACAGAAAGTATGATTATAAAAAGTATGATTATTATATTGGCTTACATGACCAGAAGCTGGATAGTTCACAATGGCTGTCTGCAGGCTGGAGAGCTGGAAGAACCAGCAGCTGTGCAGTCCAAGAGGCAGAAGCCCCAAAACAAGAGAGATCAACAGTGCTACCCTAGTCTGAGACCAAGGCTTCTGGACACTCCCTGGAGAATCACTGGCAGAATGCACTTTGGAAGAGTGAAGAAGCAAGAGTCCAATATTCTCAGACATTGAAGTAACGATCAAGAACCTGTTCAAGAAGAGTTAAGCTTCCATCTGCATCTGTTTCCTTCTTCTTACAACTTTTATTCCATCCAAGCCACCATCCTATTGGGTAGTGCTGGCCATGCTTAGGGAGGGTCTGCAGATCACTATCCCACATGCCAATCATTCCTAGACATGCCCTCATTGACACACACAGAAGCCTCTTAATTATCAGCATCTCTTAATCCAATCAATTCAAATTAACCATTACAATGACTAATATAACTTCACAATTAACATAGCAATAGTTCTGTGGTTTAACTGAATTATGGTTTGCACAGATTTGAGCCATGATATCCTCATTTCTGGTTCTCCAGAGAAACACATCAGGTAGCATGCCTTCTCAGAGGGTAAATAAGGTCTATACTCACTGTACTGCCCCTGTCTTGCTTTGCCCATCCCAGCATCCTTACCACCACTAGAGGTTCTGCCAAGGCTTTAAATAGAGACAAGGGACATCTCAGCCATAACCAGTATGGAGAGAAGGTCCCAGGAGCTTTGGTGAAAACCCAGTGCCTCATAAGACCCAGGGACATTAGCACAACCCCAGAAAGTTGAAGACCTCATTTTGAGGTTGAATCTCCTGTCAGGTTGGAAGCACAGAAGGTTAGAGTCAAATTATGTTGATTTACTGAAAATAATGTATACTCTGAGTTGTTTTTCTGAGTTCCATGCCTGACAGTCAGTCAGTCTCTCTGGAAATGTAAGGATACCCACCACCTCTGTATTTGTATTAGGTTGTAGAAGAGTGTCTTGAGACTATCAACACCAAAGTGTTTCAGAGGCTACTTTAGTGGATCAAACTGAACAGAGGTCAAGAAGAGAAAAAAAGACTTTCTTCCTGTTATATTTCTTATTGCTTAATTTTTAGAACTTAAACAGGCATTCATCACCATCTCAATATTAAAAAGAAAAGACGCAAGGATATTTCAGATCCTCGTTTTATTTATAATCCAGTGGATACTCTTGGCAGCTCCTAGGTCAACTAGTAGCTGGACTACTTCAAAGTCATGGTCCAGGAGACAGCAACAAAGGAAGCAAGCAGGAAGTCACTCACAGCTCTGCTCCTGAGAGAGACTGGACCTGTACTCCTTCCTCCTCTCTTTCATTCTTTCTTTCTTTAAAATAATTCAGCATAATGACAGTGACCACTTCAGTAGGTTGGTCAGTATGTTAACTTAAAACATAAGTTACATCCTAGGAAAGAACATACTGACCTGCTACATGTTGACTGAGGGCAAAATGAAAGGCACTGAGACTACAGAAGCAAAGAAGGTCAATGCTGTCACATGTCCCTGCTTTGATAAAGATCATATTCTACTTACAAAGAAGGTTGAAAATTCTGAGTTTGAATTAGGACACTTCTAGAACAAAGATGTACACTTTTCATGATTTGCTGAATTTTGCTTCCATGAGTGGGAAAATGTAGGCACAAAACCTCTGTACCAGATATGCCCATCTATTTGCGACCAGAGCAGATTTTGCCTTTTATGCTCCATCCAATGCACACGTGGCCTGTTGGTGCTCTATTTATGGAGCCAGCACTGGGTTGTTCACATGAGGGAAGCTATAGTTGGAGTGGAGCAGGCTGGTGTCCTAAGAAGTAGTCTGACTGCAAGAAAAGTGCACTGGACATGCACATTCTCTCCACTAGAAATCCAAATCCAAAAAGGGCTTTACCAGAAGGTGAGAGGATAGAGGCAACCCCTGGAGTGAGGCTAAGAGACATATCCATAGTAGAGCCCTGGAGTGAAGAGCCTTCAATGCTGCAGTTAAGAGCTCTGACTTTGGTGCCAAGGGAAAAAAAATAAAAATAAATGCAATGTCCCGGTTGCCTTGGCCAAAAGATCCTATAAGTTCCATCTGTCCTTATACAGCATGAATCACAAATTCAAAGTCAATCAAAAATAAAGTTGAAAAACTTGCATATTGTATTCACACATAAAACAGACTACAGATCAATCCAGAAAATTCTCATCTTCATTATTAGAATTTAGAAAAACAAATTCTGAGATAGATATGCCCAAAGAAAAACTAATCCAAGGGACTGTGCTGGTTCATTGTTCTTCCTTTGGAATTGAAGGAAGCAATGGCTACATGACATCATAAAGGACTCTAATTCAGTTGATGCTATTTATAGGAACCTAAATTAATAGGAATAGTTGTTACTTTTGTTTTACTTAAAAAAAAAAAAAAAAAAAAAAAAAAAAACACATTGCTATAGTTTGGTTCTGAATTCCTCCAAAGGCCCATGTGTTAGGGTTTTAGTCCCTAGCTTGACACTGTTAAGGAACTTTTAAGAGGTGGGGCCTCATGGGAGGTTTTAGGTCACCATGGCATGCTCTCTAAGAGGACTGTGGGACTCTGGTCTCTTCTTTCTTTTTTGCACCCAACATGAGGTGAACAGGCTTCCTCCACCACACACTCCCACCATGATGTTTTGTACCCTCACAGGTCCAAAAGGTCATGGACTGAAACCTCCAAAACTTTCAGCCAAAATAAACATCTCTTCTTTATAAGTTGATTACACCTGAGATAAGTATTTGTATTTAATTTTCAAAACCATACCATTCAACAGACACAGCTACTTTTTCCATTTTATATACAAGAAAACAAAGGCACAGAGAGGTTACAGAATTAACTCAAAGTCACATAGCTAATAAGTACCTTTGGAATTCAAATCTGCATCTGAATACATACTTTTATCCTGTACAACATACAACCCGTTTGCTATATGAGGGATACGGATCATATTTTCCCATATTGTCTGAGGGCAAGGATAAAGGATATCAACAAAAACCTGAAAATATTTATTCCAGAGGAAGTGAAGCTCTGAGCAAGTTACTGCAAGCTAGGGAATTTGTTCTGTGGAAATCTTCCACAGGATTACTGCATTTTTATTTGACGAGGATGCTAACTACACCTTTTGCAGGAGGCGAGATGGTACCCACAATCCATCTCTGCTCCCACAGCCTGATTTTCTATTCATATTCCAAAGCCAGCATTAGCAGATTTGGGAAGGGGTTGGTTGTTTAGTTTCTAAAAAGATTTCAAAGTTCTACTTAAATCTTTCAGCTTTAAATCATTTTTCTTTTATTCATTCTTCAGAGATTTCTGAGGGATTGCCAATACTTGACTCTGCTTTGACAAAGCTATCCTTGGATATCAGATTAGATAAGATGATGAATTGTACTTAAGACTCCACATAAGTTGAAAGCCCAGGAGTTTTAGTGGAAAACTTTCTCAAACACTTAAATCTCATAGCTTGCAAAGAATGGAGGGGGTTAGGTTTACCTATAAAATAATCCAATTCATTAATGTGGCTGGGATTACTGAAACCTGGCAACAGAGAGATTTTCTTCATTTCCTCCCCAAAATAAGCCTATACAGCCAGCAGAAATCCCCCCAGGTCATGGGAAGAGAACATTTTATTCTAAATGGTAGATGATATCTAGATTATAACCATGGATAAAATTTCCATATTTTGTGGATTCTGAAATGCATATTTTTTTTTTTATCTTTTTACATCCCTGAACTTAGGATGCATTCCATAATCACTTGGCCACATAACAGTCATGAGACAGTTGTCACTGTCTGAATATGGGCATCAATGGTGGCAGAGTCTGTGACTTATAAGAGAATTCCTGAGACAATAGCAAATTCAGCAATGGATCATAACCAAGGAGCTTAGTGGATCACAGGACGCCAGCCTTGACAGCCCAGATGAAGCATCACTCAAAAATGGAGAGGTTTTAGGAATATCCTAACAAACTGATTTCATTTATTGTTTCTTTTCTAAGTCCACAAGCAGTATTTCTAAATAAGTTTTAAAGAAACGTTTAAATAGGTAAAAATAAGTTCTGAGTGTTAAGAAGGCAACGCATCCATTTACTGGACACTTTAAAAAAATTTTAATCATACATAAAATAGGAATTTAACTTTAATCAGTGGTGGCTAGAACCCAGTGTCACTCACGTGCGAGGCAAGTTCTCTACCCTTGAGCCACATTCCCAGCCCTGAACTCTGGTTTTGATGGCAGGTCACCGAGGCACAAGCTTTGAGCTTGGCAATGTATTCCTTCAGTTAATTTCCTCAAATATCTCATTTTCTTGAAGCCTCAGTTACTCATCTAGAAAATGCAGGGGCCTATTCATATTGGTGATGACAGTGAGGGAATTCACGTCCCGCACTGAGCAGAGGGCATGTGAGCTCTTAATATGTGCATGGCTCTTGATCTCCCATCTGCTTCAGCAGGGGTTTCATATCCTATTTTTTCTAGTTCCCTTGGGAGCAGGAGGCTTGCTAAGAGTTCTGGTTGGATTCCTTACCATTTTGGCAAAACTCTTCTAGTAGCCAAAGAGGTGAAAAATCCTCTAATAAAAATCTATTGTGTGTTAGGCGTGCACAAGATGTGCAAGCCTTCTCTCCTTAACTCTGAAATAAATATTTATAGCTCAGAGGACACATGAGGTCACCCAAAAGTGGGTGAAAGAAGAGTCAGTTCAACATGGGTTGAATGTTAGCCAATGGGAAGCAAGGCCCAGAATGGGATCAGACGGACAATTCCTCCCTCTCTTCTTTCCATGGTTCCTTCATGCCCTTCTAGAACATTCCAGTGTGTCAAGCCAATATACTCACTGCATGGACCCGCTGTGCTCCACTGTGGCTCAGTGTGAAGTGGCAGTTAGTCCAAAAATTGCCACCTGCAATACTTTGAATCATTTTCTTTTTCCTCCTTCACTACTGTGAGCTTTCACCTCCCAGATATGTCAGCATTTAGACCTTTAACTTGCCCTTCTTTCTAGAGACTCAGCACATTCCCATGATCCAAATGTTGGTTTTGACATAGAGGTCGCATGGAGTCTCAGAAATCCTGGTCTGAAGTGTTTCTGGAACAAAGCCATGTGGTTTAGTCATTGCAGATAAAATTGAGGAGCCAGGTGTCCCAGAATCTGACTTTGGCTCTACACATTATTAACTGCACCCCCTTTAATGCTTCCCATTGGTCTAATGGAAATAATGTTAGTGGCACATTATCCTGAAATGTCATCATCAGGATGAAGGGAGATAAGGTTTGAGAAAGTAATGTATGAGCCATATGGTAGTTATAATTATTGCTGCCAACCATGAATTTGGTTCAATGAACTCTGTTGTCTTTTTATGTCAAAACAACATTAGCATTAAAATTTTATAAAGTTGTGAAAACTTCTGGTAAGCTATGTTTTTTTCTTTAGCTTTTATATAAGCTGTATCCTATAAGAACAGTGGTCAACAAATGTCAGTGCACAGGCAAATTCTGAGGACAGTTTTTTTTTTTTTTTTGTAAATAAAGTTTTATTGGAGCCCAGTCATACCCATTCCTTTACACATGATCATGGATGCTCTCACCTTACCGTGGTTGAGTTGAGAATGTGCAGTTATGTCTAGCCCACATAGCTGAAAATATTTACTTGTCTGTTCTGGAGGAAATTGATGCTCTGTCTTTTTCAGTGAATACTATATATCAGAACTGTGATCTTCAAATTGTAAATATGTTCAAGATGGTCTGGGGGGGGTCCAGAAGAAAATATTGCATTTTAAATTTTTTATCTGATTCTTTTTCATTTTTATCTGGTTCATTTTCATTTTAATAGATCTTTTAAAAGTATAAAATATTAGTACAGTTGAACATATACAGAATTTCTAAATAGACACACAAAGAATATTAGGGGTGAATACTTAAAAGTATTTAAGTACGAGTCTGCGGTTTTGCTATGTGACTTTATGTGAACCCAGCTCTTTTGCCTGAATTTCCGCATGTCGCTACATGACTTGAATATGCTGTAGTATAGGTATCCTTTCCTCTTTGACTAATGACTGCTCCTAGTTTTCAGTATAAGGCACAATAGTACAGTGAACACATATGATTTTCTTTCTTCCAGACTCATGACTACTTGGTAAAGTCTGGTGATAGGAACGGATTCTGACCTTGTGCAGGTTTGAGAAGTACATATAGTCAGTGAAATGCAGGCCCAGACACAACTGGGTCATGGCTACATTATTCTTGGCTGACTGCAGATGTGCTCTATCTGCCTTGATGACAAATGGATTACACTGAAAATTTTCATGAGTTTCAGAAAACTCCTGGAAAGGGGGTAAACAAAGGTCTCAAAGACTCCACAAACCCAGGACTCTATAGGAAGAAAACACCAACTCCTGAGGTGTCTCAGAGTCCCCCTTCTCCTTACCTTTCTCTAGTCACTCTCTGATATCCACCAGCTCTTTCTCCCTAGTGCTTCGCAGGGTGACCCCACCTTTCCTTCCCCACCCACCCATGCTAGCTAGCTGCTGTGCCCTCTAATGAGATGGCACCTTTTCCTGCCTCACGTATCTTTGAACTGAATGCAGAATTCTGGAAGATCTGAGAACCCGTACTCTGATTTGAATTATTAAAGTGGGTCAGCATTTATGCATCTAGAAACAGCGTTGTTTTTTCACCATCCCCTATGATATGAAAAAGGAAATCTTACAACCATCAGAACCACCAGTTACCTGTGTAAATGAATGTTCCTTTTATCTCCTCTCTGGAGGGGGAAGTTTCTCGATTCTTTGGTCTCTCCCCTCTCCTCTCCTCTCCTCCTTGATTTTATTTCCTGGGCTAGAAGCCAAGGAGCACCCTATGGCCTGTAGAACTGATTGAACGTATTCACATTCAGGTGCTTCTTTCTCCTGGGATTTTGTGTGTGCTTCAAACCGACGTCATTCCCATCCTTAGTACCCAAAGTGAGATGCTGGTTTGACCTCTAGGGCCATGCTTTAGCTGCCATGAAACTACAAGCTTTGAAAGGGCTTATTTCAATACCCAGTAGAGCCCTAGACCTAACATATAGCAGATGTCCCACAATATTTACAAAATGGACAAATAGATGAAGGGAAAGCACTCAAGTGGAAGGCAGCTATGGCCCAGTATCAGGGCCATTCATACAGGAGACTCCAAAGTGAGAAATACTTCAACTATGAAATCTGGGCACCAGGGTGTAAAGAGATTGGGGGGCTGTCCCTCACTGCTCAGATGGTACCCTTGATGTAAGAAATGAGACAGTGACTACACATCATGTTTACTCAGGAATTAAATTAAGAATGAGAAAGCCATCTGGGTATTTTGATCCAGAGTTCTCCCCACCCCGCAGTATTTGAGCTCCCCAGGCACTAGAACAGTTTAGACCTGATGTACTTTTTGAGCTTCAGTTTGCTCATCCACAAAACAAACAAAAACATAATGTTTACAGTAAGTTGTGATGATTCAATGAAACATGTATAACCTGGAGTGATGATGAAATACTCAACAAACAGGAAAGGAAATGTGAGTTCCTTTCTCCATGTTTCCTTCTTTCCCTAAGCCAAGATCTTTGTCATTAGAATGCTAGAGGACCTCTTTAAAGGACTGCCTCACAACACAGAATTATATGACTATTGTAAAGATGCTGTGATAAGTTTGGGGCAGAGAATTTGAAATTAAAGTGTGACATTTTGAACATGTGGGGAGAAATTATTAAGAGCGAGAGAATTTTTATCATTAATAAAAATTATACTTATCTTCTTGTTGCTAACTTCATTGATCCATAATATTAGAGATATGTAGATCCATAATCTGATATATGTATATATACATACATAAAATATTATATATTCATATGTGTAATACACATTTTTTTAAAGACATCACATGACTGCTGTGGGTTTGTGTCCTTCAGAAAATATGTGGAAGATTTAATCCAGGTACCTGTGATGACACCTTACTTATAAATACAGTCTTTGCAGAAATAATCCAGAAAAGATGAGGCCATGTTGGATTAGCATGAGCCCTAAATCTAACAATGGCTATCCTTATAAGGAGAGAGAAAGAGAAAGACAGAGATTTGGAGACACAGAGATACACAGGAAGAAGATGGCCCTGGGAAGTTGGAGGCATAGCTGAATTATGCTCAAGTTATGTTTAATAACACAGTCAAGAAACAACTGGGCTCACCAGAAACTGGAAAAGGGTGGGTTCTAGCTTTCTGAGGGAGGATGGTCCTTCTGACATCTTGATTTTGGACTTGTAGCCTACAGAATTCTCAGCAAATAAATTTTGTTATTTATTGTAAGCCACTCTGTGTTAATACTCTGTTACAGCATACCTAAAAAATGACATAAAGAACTACCTGAAGTTTTCACAACTTTATGAATTTTTAACACTAAATTTGACTGGACAGAAAAGGGAAACAGTTCATTGGACAAAATTCATGTTTCATAGCAATAATTATCATTTATATAATTCTTTTTGGCTTACATATTACTTTCTCAAATCTTTTCAGTCTACTCATCTATAAAACAAATAAAAACAATGTTTACAGGATGGTTATGATGATAAAGTGAAACAAGTGTTACCACCTGTATTAATGATAACGTACTTAATAAATGGGAAAGGAAACATGTCTCTCTTCATTCTGATGATGACATTTTAGGATAAGGGAGACCACTAACATTATTTCCATTAGACAAATGAGAGGCCTTAAAGAGTGGGCAGTTAATAATGTATAGAGCCAAAGTCAGACTCTAAGTCACCTGACTCCACAATTCATCTGCATTGACTAAACCACATGGCTTTGTTCCAGAAACACTTCAGACCAGGATTTCTGAGACTCCATGTGACCTCTATGTCAAAACCAGCATTTGGGGTCATGGGAATGTTCTGAGTCTCTACAAAGCAGAACAAGTCGAGGATTTAAGTGCTGATGTATTATGTGGGTAAAGCTGTTATGGTTTGGATATGAGGTATCCCTATAAAAACTTATGTGTGAGACAATGCACAAGTATTCAGGAAAATAGAAATCAACAATATAATAAAAACTAGGAGCTACTCTAACAACTGGAGACTAAATAATATGCTATTGAATGACAAATGGATAGCAGAAGAAATCAGGAATGAAATAAACAATACTTAGAGGTAAATGAGAATAGCAATACAACATATCAAAATCTCCGGGACACTGTGAAGTCAGTGCTAAGAGGAAAGTTCACTGCATTGAACTTATTCATTAAAAGAATAGAAAGCCAATAAATAAATAACCTAACATTACATCTCAAAGCCCTAGAAAAAGAAGAACAAATCAACACCAAAAGCAGAAGACAGGATATAATTAAAATCAGAGCTGAAATCCTTGAAACTGAAACAAAAGTAACCATTCAAAAAAATTGACAAAACAAAAAGTTGGTTCTTTGAATAAAATTAATAAAATTGATAAACCATAAGCCAAGTTAACAAAGACAGAAAATTCAAATTACCAAATTTTGTGATGAAAAAGGAAACATTACAATGAACACTACTGAATTACAGATGATAATCAGAACCTAATTTGTAAATGTATACTCTAATAAAATAGAAAGTCTTGAAGACATCAACAAATTTCTAGAGACATATAACCTACCCAAATTGAATCAGGAAGACAGGAAATTTAAGCAGATCAACTTCAAGCAATGAAATTGCAGATGCCATCAAAACCTACCTAGAAAGAGAAGCCTAGGACTGGATGGATTCTCAGCTGAGTTCTACCAGACCCTTCAAAGAAGAGCTAACACCAATTCTCCTCAAACTATTGCATGAAATAGAAAAGGAGGGAACCCCTCCAAACTCATTCTAAGAAGCTAGTATCACTCTGATACCAAAACCAGACAAAGATACATCAAGGAAAAAAAAACTTCAGACCAATATCCCTGATGAACATAGATGAAAAAATTCTCAATAAAATTCTGGAAAATTGCACACAAAAACATAGTAAAAAGATAGTGCACCACAAAGGGATGCAAGCTGGTTTCAAACCACAGAATTCAATAACTGTAATTTATCACATCAATAGATTTAGAGAAAAGAATCATTATTATTTCAGTAGATGCAGAAAAACTAGGGATAGTAGTCAATGAAAACTATAGAACACTGAAGAAAGAAATTGAAGAAAAACTTAGAAGATGGAAAGATCTCCCATGTTCTTGGATAGGCAGGATTAATATTATCAAAATGTCCATAGCTATATAGATGTAATACAATTCCTATTAAAATTCTAATGACATTCTTCATAGATAAAGAAAATATTACTCAGCCATAAAGAAGAATGAAATGATGGCATTTGCTAGTAAATGGCAAACGATGGAACTGAAGACTATCATGCAAATAAAAAAAGTCAATCCCCAAAAACAAAGACTGAATGTTCTCTCTGATATGCAGATGCTGACTTCTAATAGGCAGGGGGAGGGAGGAGTAGAGGTTCACCAGATTAGGACAGGGGGAAATGTAGAGAAGGGAGTGGGAATGGAAATAGGAAAGACAGTAGAATGAATGGTATATAACTTTCCTATGTTCATAAATGAATACCCAACCAATGTAACTCCACATCATGTACAACCCCAAGAATGGGAAGTGATACTCCATGTATGCATAATATTTTAAAACACATTCTACTGTCATGTATAACTAAAAAGAAAAAATAAAAAAAATAAAAGTTTAAAAAATACCTAAGCAATTGAAGGTAATTTTCAACATAGATCATAAATACATATAACTTTTTCAAACCACAGACTATGGGGGCATTGTTTTTCACAGGTTCAATCACTCTCTTTTATCTAGTCCTAACACAGTCCTTAAGTGTTCAGAGCTGAAATGATCAGATTATGAGAGTTGCAACTTGCTCAGTGGATTAATCCACTTGAATGGATTAATTGGATAGTAATTGTAAGCAAGTAGGGCATGCCTACTGGAGGAAGTAGGTCACACGGTGTACGGCCTTGGGGATATATCTTGTTCCTGGCTATGCACTCTCTCTTGTACTTCCTAGTTGCCTTGAGCCGAGGAGACATCCTCTGCTGTGCCCTTCCGCCATGATGTTTTGCCTCACCTTGGTACCAGAGTGGTGGAAGTTGCCTGAACATGGACTAAAATCTCTGAAACTATGAGCCCAAAATAAACTTTCCTCCTTTAAGTTGTTGTCACAGAGATGAAAAGCTGACTAACACAAAGTTCACAGTAAGGAAAATGAGAGGGAAAAGATGATTCAAAGTATTGCAGGGTGACAGGTTCCTAGACTGGCTGCTACCTCACAATAAACCACAATGGAGCATCAGCAGGTCTTGGCACCCTGGAATGTTCTAGAAGGGCTACATAATGGAACCATGGAATTAAGTGGGCAGGGGAGATCAATTTTCTGACTCATGCCTGGGACTTGCTTCCCATTGCTCTCATGTAGTAAAAAAAAAAAAAATGGCAGAAAATTGAGAGCTGTTCACTAACCCTGTGACCAGATCTGGGGGGGCCTATCACTGAGGAGTCTGTCTCAATTCCATAGTTTCTTCAAGTGCATGCCCACAGGAATTAAAAATGTCAAACAGCTTTGAGTGTATTTTTAAATTAAACCTATAGAATTAAAACCTACAGAAAATTACAGAGGATTATGCCATAACTATCAGTGTATTTATGTATTTTTTAAAGAAATAAAATATTATAGGTAAAGATGAAGTCAGTTATATTCTCCTCTCCACCTCTTCTTTTGAGCCAACCATTCTCATGACTTTTGAGTGTATCTAGTCCATTTTCATACTTATCCTACTATGTGCAAATACATATGCATGTATAGTAGGCATGTTGCCTCTCTAGAATAGTCTGTGTATAGCACAAAAACACTTTACATTGTATAAACATGTGTGTGTGTATGGGTCTAGATGTCTACTTATATATGTATGTGTTTCTACTATAGTTACATAAGAGGAAAAATTAAATGTTCAATAACACAGTACTATTTAAATAATTTAAGTAATATTTAAATACATATTAAGTAATATTTAAAAGAATTAGAGCCAATTCACATTATGACATACTATGCAGTAATTTTTAAAAATCTGAATCAGAACAATGAAGTCATGGGAAGGCCTATGAGATTTATTATCAAATAAACCAAGCAAGTTGCTTCCCGGTACGTGTGGCCTTTTGTCTGGCACTGTTCTTACCCACATGGAATATGTCTGGGAAGATACATTATAAACCACTGTGGTTTGAGATTGAGAAAGCAGACAAGAGGAGACATTTTATTTTTCTCTTTTTATCTTTCAGTTCTCAAAAGAAATTAACATGTACTACTTTTATAATTTAAAAACGTGAATAAAAAGAATGGTCTGCAGCAGACATTACCCCAGGGAGAGCAGCTAAAGAGTGACTCCAGGACCCAGGCAAGAGACAGAGCCTTGTAGACTGATGCAGGAGGTGGTGTGTTCCTGGGAATCAAGGGTCATGAATTCAAGTCTTGCTTTTGCTATTAAATGACAGATGTCCCTGGGCAAGGCAGCTCCTTCTCCTGCAAGGGAAGTTCCTCACTGAGGTACCTGTTACATTTATTGTCTGGATAACTGTCCCCCACAGGTCCATGTCTAAGGTCGTGGTCCCCAAGGAGTGGTGTTAGGAGTTGCTATGGACCTTTATGGGGGGGGGCTTGCCAGTCAGGGTGGCACAGTGTTCCGTCCAGCGGAATCGGCACGGAGAAAGGAGACACCACCAATCTTTAGTTGACCAGATTTATTGCGTCCTCCCTGTTTTCCTGCCTCCTTTGTTCTGCCACTATCTCCCCTCTTCTACCCTCTCCCTCCCTCCTCCCCCAGGCTCCTAGCTTATCGGCCAATTATAGCAAAGCTTTCTTTCTCTCACACAGGAGAGCATGCAGAGGAATGTCAGCATAGCACTATATGAATCACGAGCTGTCCACGCACGGCATGATATTAGATAACCAATCCTAGAGCCTGGTGTCAACACGTCATAAGTCTCCAAGGAACTAGTAGGCAAGCAACCTTTTCGGGTACTTCCTTATTTTGGTACCCAGTGCCCTTTGGCTCATTGCCAGGCGCCATCTTGTCCAAGACGGCCCTCAACAGCACAGGCCTATAATTCTAGCAGCTCAGGAGGCTGAGGCAGGAGGATCACAGGTTCAAAGCCAGCCTTTAGCAATTTAGTGAGGCACTGAGCAACTTAGCAAGACCCTGTCTCAAATTAACAAAAATGAGCTGGGGATGTGACTCAGTGTTTAAGCATCCCTGGGCTCAATCCCCAGTTCTGGAGGTGGGGTGGGGGGACAAGCTGGATGTGGTGAAGCCTACAGGAGGTCTTTGATGATTCAGGGCAAACCCTCTAAAAGGGATCAAGGGATCCCGCCTATCTTTCCGCTCCCTCCCTCCTCCCATCTCTCTTTCATCCTCTCCCTCTCTCTATCTCTCTCTCTCCCTCTCTCCATCTCTTTTCTTTTCTCCATCTCTCTCTCTCCCTCGCTGCTCTAATTTGAGATCTGACCGTTTTGCTCCTACAGACATTCCTACCATGGGGTACCACCCTTGGATGGATGGGAGGAATCAAATCAAAGGGGCTATCTGATCTTGGACTTGAATTCCCCAAACTGAGCTACATAAACCTTTTCTCTTTCAAAGTTAATTGCTTTAGGTATTTTGTTCTAGTAATGACAGACAGCAGCTAATACACCTACCTCTCCTGATTTCTCCCCCTACTTTCCACACTTGACGATAGACCTGTGCCCACTCCACAGTGTTTCACACCTTTCTACCTGCACTGAAGCCTGTCCTCCTGCCTGGATGTCTTCCATCAATTCATCTGTCTGACTAAGCACAAATATCATTGTCCCAGAGAAGCTGGAGGACTCTCCTGTGGATTCCCAGAGCCCCTGCTGCATGCTGCTGTTTTACAGGGTTATTGCCTGCTCCCACCCACCCCCACCAGAACTCTCAATTCTTCTCTCCTAAAGGGTAGTGCTGATGATTGGCTAGCCTTTGTGCCTGGCTTGAGGTCCACGTCCCTAAGGGAACTTTTTGGCTAACTATTTATACCCTGTTCCAACCACATCTACCTCTAAAATGAGGAAGATGAATAATCAGTTCAATTCAGCAAAATGCAAACCAACACTTATGTACCCTAGGCACCTTTTCTGGCTCTAGAAAGGACAGAAAGGTGGGTGCTGCTCTTCAGTGCAGAGGAGGATCGAAGGTCCATAAAAACCCAGTTTTCTGATTCTCACAACCAATATTTAAAATGTGCACTCAATTTTTGGCTCTCCCCTGACTTGTTGACTAATCCCGGGGATATCATTTTACCTTGATGAGGACAGTCCCTGTAGGACACGCACAGAATAAGGTACTCTGACCTCTCCAAGGCAAGAGGAGGGGATTGCTACTTTTCCTGATACACAATATACTGTAACAGAGTTTACTGCTCTCTAATCATGCAATCTACATAATTTATCCCTTTAAAATGAGCCATAATCCCCAAAGAGTGCTTCCCTATTGATATCAAATGGAAGAGGGTATTTTGAAGGCCACGGCAGCATCCCTGCTATACATTAACCTACACGAAATCAATCCATTTCCAAGTTAAGCACAGCCCTAAAAAATCACTAATGGAGCTCCGTGCAGTTTGTTCATGCAATGTGCAGTCAGGAATCATGCATAATGTAATAGTGCAAATGCTAAAAGCAGCTCCCACAAACTAATTTAATCTTGGTTTAATGGACATAGGCAACTGATCTTCAAAAGAGACTGCCAATGAGATTCTTGGGGCCTCACAGCAGCCTGAGAACAAGCTCCAATATTAGCTTTTGGTCAGTTCCCTCTTTCAACTGGTATATATTAAAGACAATCCAATGTGGTTATTGAAATTATAAATAACTTGCATCAACCTTCATGGAGTATGTAATATAGATGTCTCCATACATTTGCATAGATCTCTGGGACTGAAATTTTGCTCTCTGTATCTTTTAGTCCATGTGCAACCTCAGTCAAGGGAATCTTTTATACTCTGGAAGATCAGAAAGCTAAGCAGTACCCACAGCCCCCAGGCCATGCCAGAGAGACAGTGTCTGAACAAAGACCTGGGATGTGAGGCCTGTATGCAATCAAAGGGATTAGAATCATACCGCTGGGTTCATCTCCCAGGGACAGCCAAAGCCCTAAACATGCACCTCCCACCTGACATGATCAGAGGAGAAAGAGCATTTGCCCATGCAAACATGAGCACACGCGTACTTGCACACTCAAGCAAAAGGCTCCCTCACTGATGGGAGGTTTATACCAGAGTCTAGCATCAGTCTAGCATCAGTGTAGCTCAGCCGAACCTAGGGACATTATAGAGCATTCAGTTCAAACCATGTATTTTGTTTCAAATGAATGTTACTAAATGCCTTTGGACTTAGCTTTGGTGGGCAGAGAGAACTATACTGTCTGGGTCAAGGTTCAGCAGAGGAGGTGAGTCTTGGAAACCAAGGAGGAAAATTTTGAGGGGTTGATATCACATTTTTTCAAGTTAAGAAAAAGTTGAATGAGAAATAGAGGTTAAACAATGTCATTTTTAGAGAGGCAACTAATAGAATGTAATAATATAATTTTCTATAAATAAGAAGAGATTTAAGGGCAGAGATCAATGTGGGTGAAGGTAATCCTCATCTTCCATATTGAGGCATTAATAAATACTGACTAGTGACAAATCAGGGAATGACATTGTGAAAGCAGCCACCAAAACAGCTAAACCCCAGCACTAAATAGATTTTTGTCTCTAGAGTACAGGAATGGAAGAGGCAAGGGGTGCTTTTTTGGGGGGTTTCTATGTTATTTGATTTGCTATCATTCATAAAGTATCATTTGGGTTAAAAAGGACAATTAAGTAAGTACTTCTGGTGAGCTGAGTTGGAAATAGGGAGGGATAGGACAAGATAATGTTGATTTTCCTAAGAAGCCGCTGAACTATTTGTGGAAACCACCAGCATGTGTGGAATGATGCTTTCTTTTCTGTTCATAGTTGAACAAACACTGAGATCTTACATAGAAAACTGTTACGAGTGAATCCCTCCAGAACAGCGCTATCCAACATACATTCTATGATTATAGAAGCATTCCATGTCTGCACCGTTCCATACAGGAAGCCCTAGCCACGGGGTCTTTTGAGCTCCTGAAACATGGTGAGTGCAACTGAGGCATTTAATTTTTAATTTTAGTTCAGCTTAATCAGTTCTAATTTAAATAGCAACATGTAGCTAGTGGATACTGTTCTGGGTAACAGCTACAGAACTGAATGGAGGTGTGAGTTTCTTTTTATAACTTGTCTACATGTCTGTATTATTTGAAATTCTTACAATATGAATATGGCAGTTCTATAATTAAGGAAGTCCAGAACATCTTCATTGGAAAGGAAAATGAAGAAAAAGAAAGCAACCATGCAAAGTAGACAAAAATATTCTGAGAAAGATAATTGAATGCATGAATATTCTTTGGGATGCCTTTAATCTCTGAACTTTTACCTGATCTCTGGGGCAAACATCTCTGCCTCATCTCCCCATCCCCCTACCACAATCTCTTAGATTTCAGCCTTCTTTGCTTTGCTAGGTTAATCACTAATCTTTCCTCTGCTATCAATCTTTCCACAATACTCTGCCATCTCTTAACTGTGGTTCCTCTTCTCCCATTCCATGTCTTTGTTACTATGCATCTAGATGTACAGATATATGGTTTTTATTTCTTTACTCTCAGGTGAGTGACAGAGTGCAAATACATGTATATGTTCTATTTATCATATTTACTCCTCACCAAGAGGAAAGGACTTACCAAGAATTAGAGGCAATATAACCTCGACTATCTAATTACCTGGCTCCTTCCTGATCATCAAGTTGACCCACCATTTGCATTCTGAATTACTCTGGTAATTGCATCTCTCATTTACCAGGCAAAACAGAGATTCTGCCTCTTGTTAGTTATGGAAACTCCACAGGTTACATATGCATTTTCCTCATTTGTAAAATGGAAAACAAAATGGAACTGATCTCATCGGGTCCTGATGAGGACAAAATGAGATATTGTACAGAGAAGGCTCAGCACAGCCCTGTTCAGTAGGAAGCACTCAATAAATGGTAGCTATTATTATTATTTTAAACATAACAAAATAAAGAAGTCTCTACCTTGACTGTATGAGCTAAGAGAGTTCCAGTGTTTTGTTTCCCAAAAGGGTCAATCCTTCTTTTTTGTGACCTGCCAAACCACTTCAGACATACTGCAAAATTAGAGGTACAATTACTTTTAGAGAAATGACAGATAATACTAAAAAGATTTTTTTAAATGGTGGTAGGCAGTATTCTTCAATCCAATATGACTGATAGAAGCAGAAATGCCTTTTTAACGGTACAGCTCATCTCCTTACACAAAGAGTAGTACGGTCAGGTTATAATAAATTATATCTATCGCATATGGAATGAGTCCATTAGAGAAACCCCTAATCCATGTCACAGTATGAAGACCATTACTCTCCTTCTTTCTTCTGAAATAGCTTTTCTTCATATTATGAAAGTAACACATACCCATGGAAGGCAATTCAGAAAATGAGGTAAGAATAAATATCATTAATGATCCCATTTAAAACCACCAAATATGACCATTGTTAAAATTTTGATACATAAAGGGATATGCATGTGTATTATAAATCTAAGTTAAAATAATGCATAAAATGTGTGCAAATGTAATTAAGCCTTATATAATCTTATAAATTATATTTGTAAATTCTAAAACTATGAAATGGACAACAGCTAACTTCATTAATATAAACACAAATGTGATCATAAAGTCCATAATGTTTTAAAACATCCTGTAATTTAATTTATATTGTGGATTTTCCCATGTCAATAGGTTCATATTTGTATCATTTCAATTTAATATTCTCATTTATACCATAATTTGTTTTTACCACTTTCCTACTGATGGACGTCTAGATTATTTCCTTTACTATGGGTTGTTGTGTTCATTTTTACTGTTTTAATCTTTTTTTGGTGATGAATATCTCCACACAATTATCTTTGTGAAGCTATCCTAGACATGGAATCCCTGTGTGAAAGACGAACATGTTCTTAAGGCCTTTAATATTTATTGCCCAAATCCTCAGACAGGTGGCAAGTTCTCCTTCCACTGGAGGTCAGTGGGAGTGCCCTATCCCTAAGCTGGCACTTGCTCTGCATGTTATCATTCTTATTTTGGTCAATCTGATGAGTGAAAAAAATAATGCCTGATTCTTCTTTTAATTTTGATTACATTTTACTTGCTTCCTTTGTGTGCTTATGGGAGTTAAAATCTTTTTATGTGTATATTGGTCACTCCTGGTTCTTTTTGCTGATGACTCTTGCTTGGCATCTCCATCTTTGGAGGTGGAGTTGGTGGGGGACAAGGAACCCTGGACCTATTCAATATGTCCTGTCCATCCAGGTTGGCTCAAGGGATCCCACAGCCATGAAGATTTTTCAGAGCTCCTCAGCCATGAGTGTTCCCCTCTTCTAACTTCTTAGAGGTCCTATTGTAAAGCTACCCTTGTGGCTTTAACAAAATTTGCCTCATTCTACTGTTATTTGAAATCTTCATCTTTCTTTCTTCCACCAATTAAAACAAGGAAAGTCTGGGGTCTATTCTTTTAGAAAATACAAATGGCATGAATAATCAGAACACACCTGCCATTGACTACAAATGTAGTATACATTTTTGTGTTGAAAAATGGATATCTAAAATCATGAATATCAACAGTTATTGACTTATTTATTAGCCTTAGCTTTGCTCTGTGCATGCACAGGAACAAGTTAACATGGAATGTGAACAACTAATCCCAACAAAGACATATTTCTCTCTCATGGAAAGTTCAATGTTGAACCAGTGGCTCTTATTTTTCTCTTAACTATTCTATATGGAACATGTCAATTCCAAGATTGCCTTGTCAGAGAAGGAGAAAGATGGAGGAGGCACGTTAAACATCTTGACTTGAAAATGGCATGTATCCCTTCTACTTACAGCCCAATGGCCAGAACAAGTTCCATGGCACCAACCCAATTGCACTGGAGACCAGGAAAGCAATGGAAGCACAATGGACATTACTTGTCTCTGCCATAATGGCTGTCAGGGATTTCACAAGTGTAAATTCAGATCCACCTTTGATTAGGTGGTTCTACTTATTTCAGTTTTGCAGATGAGGAAAATAAACCTAGGAAAGTTAGACAACCTGCCTAAGGTCACTTAGTCAGTAAGTGACAGGACTGGAATTTAAACCCCATCATTCTGCTTCTGAATTCTGTACCCTTAATGAGTAGTTATAAAAAAAATTGATTTAGTAAGTATTATGAATACACACACACACACATACATATATATAATCTTAGACCATAGGAATCTAGGCATAGATGGGTAAGTGATCTCTTATGACTGAAATGCAGTGCTAAACTCCTCTGCACACATGTGGTGCATACTCATGGACTGTGTGGCAAGGTCCAAACCAATCTGTGCCTTTAAATAAATAAATTGTGTGTGTGTGTGTGTATGTATCTATATATCATGATTCCAATTCTATTAGGTAACTGGGTATTTATCTCCTGATAGCAACGAAAGTGAAAATGGCTGAGAGCAATAAAAATCCATTTTGCTATTTAGTACAGTTTGTCAGACTAGAGAAATGGGATTGAATTTCAAAGCCACAGGCAAGCTGGCTGCAATCTGCAGCTACACAGTTGATGGGTTTTTTTCTCCTTTATTTACAACTCTTTTGATAAGCCTTCAGCAAGTTACATAGGTTGTTCTAGTTGTATCTCGTTTGACTGGATTAGAATACTTGATGACAGTTTGGATAAGTTTGAGGCAGATGGTTCTTGACATTTTTCATGGCATCAGTTACAAACCATGCAAGAAACTCTTTCATCCTTTGTTTATCCTTCACTTAGAAGCCACTATAGTAGATCGTTAAACTTTCATTTTTCACAGTGCTGATTAAGGCGTACTCTGAGGCAGATGTTACTCCGTACCATTTTTAACAATTTACATTTAGCACCAAAGCTGGCTTTGTACTCGTTCCAGTGTATCAATTCACTTTTTCCAAACTTCAAGGTCAATCTCTGAAACACTGCAACTCCCTTAACAATTCAATGTTTCCTAAACTTCTCTTGGTTACAGAAGCCCTACCACTATCCCACATGCGTGCCTGCTAGTCAACACACGACAATTCAAGAGTCGGCTTCCTCCACAGAGTTAGGGCGTTATTTAAGAGACAGTTTATTAAACAAAGAGAGGAATCAAAGAATCTGAATATAACCTGTCAGAGGATCTTAATTTTTACCAAAGCAGTGCTAGAATCAGAAGTGATTGACAGTCCTGAAATACAAAATTCATGGCACATCACAGCTGAGATGCAGAACAAAGAGTAAGAAATATTTCTTTTTTCCATGTTTTAGTGATTTAGTAAATTACATGCTACTTAGTTCAACCTAAGACAAATAAGAGTGCATAAAAGCATTTTAGGAACAATGCGATGTTGACAAATGGGCTCATTAAATGCAAATTGTGACAAAATTCTCCTGTACCTTAGGAAAGCACACCCTTTCACTTTTCCTCTTCTGGAATCATTTCCAAGTCCGTTGCCTTTACATACAAATGATAACATCCTGTTCAGGACAACAAATGTGTGGAAAATCTGATAGACAGTCTCCAAGCGACATGCTCCTGTCTAGTTCCACCGTAGGACTTGAGATAGAGGTGTGGATCACACGCCCTGGAGTGCTATTTCCTCCTAAAGAAAAGAAAAACGAACCACAGTAACAAGGACTGAGTAAACAACAGAACCTGGGGCTCTGAAGGATCATGCTACCATTTACAGAACCAACCCACAAACCAGCAAGCAACTCAAGGGCCTTAAATGGGACTTGAAGTACCATTTGGTTGAGACCCTTGAAGAAAATAACTGGAAAAGCCACATGTATGGCTTCCAAGAAGAAGTGAGAAGTGAGTGGACAGCAAATCTTCTTATTTTTAAAGGTAGTACTTGCAAACTTCAAACCAGTCTTGGTGAAAGTTGGGGTCACCATCATGGGGTAGCCTGTGCACTAATGAGCCAGGTTTCTTAAAAACTGGTGAGCCTAAGGCAGAATCTGGAAGTTGTAATAAACAAAGGGGAACTGATGCCGATTTACATGTTAATAGACAAAGGAATCCCGCAGATCAAGTGCACTTACAAACGTGTTTCTCTTTCTTTTTTTTTTTTTTTTTTTGTGTGTGTGTGTGTGTGTGTGTGTGTGTGTTTCTCTTTTTTATTGCACTTTCAGCTAATATGGGTTTTGGTGAAACAGCACTAGCCTTTGGTTACATGTAGTCAGAGTCTTTCATTTAGGTGAGCCATTCAGTAAGATATTGAGAGCAGCAGGGAGGAGAATAAGGCAAGCAGGAGTACAGAGGAGGTGTTTTAATATAGATCTTATGATTATTCAAGGACAGAAAGGCCAACAGATCAGGAAATGATTGCCACTGGAAAGACAGCTTGCTCTACTTGTGGATTTCAAGAGAAGGGGGCACACCATGCAGGAAGGGGACCACATGCAGAAGTAGCAGGGTCAGGAGGAGGCAGAGGGAGAGGAGGAAACTATAAGGACCTTTATTGTTGTTCTCTGGGGAAGAAGTGAGCAAGGCAGGGTAAGCGGGCATAGGACTGATGAGTGTGAATAATGTCAGAAGCTCTGGGCACAGGAGATGTCTTCAGCTGTCTGGTACCTGGTCCCTTTGTCTGCTGACATTAGGCTGGATAGTGATTAGAAGGGTGAGAAGTCCAGAAGGTGGTTGGGCTTGTGGCCCCTGGATTGGCTTGTGGCCCCTGGATTGGCTGGTTTGCATTTGAAAAGCACAACCCTGGGAGTTGACCCTGGGAGGGACTGTCCCTTCAGGGTCACCAGGTCCAGATGTTAAAGCATCAGAAGACAGAAAATAAAAGACTTGGTTAATACAGGAGTATAGCTTTCCCCCAACTTCTTTGCTAAGGAGAGGCCAAGTTCAGCGAGATGAGAGCCTTGGAGTTCCAGGTGGGGTACAATGACGACAGAGAGGTGGGGCATGCCTGACGAGGAACAGGAGGCAGGAGCTCACAAAGTTTAGTAGTTACTGCCAAGAGGGTAACACAGGAGTCATATTAGTTATCTATTGTTGCAGACCAATTCCCAAAAACTTTAGAGCTTAAAACAATAAACACTTATTTTCTGACAGTTTCTGAGGGTCACAGATCTGGGCACAACCTAGCCGGATGCCTGCGACTCAGGGTCTCTCTCAAGTCTGCATCAAGGGGTTACAGGCTGGGGCTTCTGGCATCTCCAGCAGGACTCAGTAACAATCTGCTTCCAAGATCACTCATGCGACCATCAATAGATCCCAGGTTCTTGCTGGTTGTTGAGCAAGGACATCAGTTTCTTTCTACTTGAACCACTCTCCACAGAGTACCCACAACATGGTGGTACCTTCTCCCAAGCAAGGACACCAGGAGAGAGTGACAGAGAGTGAGAGGGTGAGACAGGTTGGGCAAAATGAAGTCAAAGTCTATTGGTAACCTAATCTTGGAAGTGGCATCCCATCCCTTCTGCTGTGTTCCATTTACTGGAAGAGAGTCACCAGGTTCAGCCACACTCAAGGGGAGATTGCACAAAGGTGTGGATACCCGGAAGTGAGGATCCTTGGGGACCATCTTATAGACTACCTGCCACAGGAGTGATAGAGATTTTAAAAACAAGAAAAACAAATCTAAAACCAGAACAAACAAACGCAACCCCTTCCCCCACAGCTTTCCAACAACCAAGCTGTAGAACGTAGTCCTGTGGCCCTGCTTGAATTAAGTGCTCCCATTTTACAGGTGCCTGCTGGGAAAAGTAGCATCTCATCCTTAAAGGATTGAATGCCAGGCCTTCTGAATTGTCAGGCTTTGTTACATAATCTCTTAAAACTACAAAAAGTACAAATACAATAAATATAAGTTCATAGTCTGAAAACTCACAGTGTTCTGTGCAAAGTGCTAATTAACACATATAAAGATGTGCAAACTCAATGATAACCTTGAGCAGACAAGTAAGAATGACGAGTATTGCTGTCATGGTTGTGTTAGAATTTCAACTTGGCAAAGATTAATTGGATTGATTGCCCAGTGTTAGGAAGCGTATGGAGAAAAGACACCCTCACACCCTGTTGAAGGAAGTATAATGGGTATGAAATTTTGGCAGGCAATTTGGCAATACCTACCAAAAGTTAAACTTGTGCAGGCCCGTTGATCCAGTAATTTTACTTCTGTGAATTCAGCTCAAAGAAGTAACCAAGCAAGCACACAGAGATGTATGTACAAAGATAGTCACTGCTGTATTTGTGAAAATAAATAGATGGCTAGATGATAGATTAAAACAATCACAGTGTCTACATGTCATGGATAAATTAGAGAAAATATAGGCATCCACTAAAATTTTCAATGTACATTTGCATTTATACAAAGAACAACCTCTATAAGATATGACTGGAAAGTTTTATTATGCAATGTTAGCTGCGATTGTTTCCTGATAGAAGGCTTTCTCATGATTTCAACTACTTTTTGTCCAAATTCTTACATTTTTCATAGTAAGTATCCGTACATTTTGTAGTAAGAACCAAACAACAGAAGTCATTTTTCATGGCTTCTCCCTTAGGAATGTGACCCTAAACTAGGTATAGCAGATGATTTTATTTTTAACGTTTTAAGGAAAGGCTTTACCCGGTAAACACCCATTCCCATTTTATCAAACATCATACAGACAGTATTTGTAATGAACAATATGTTTAGGGCTGCTCTGGGTAAGTTGGGCTTTTTTGTTTGTTGGGTTTTTTTGCCAGACTAATAGCAACACATAAGTGAAAGATCTAAGAACACTTTATGTAGCTCCATCACCACTGAAAAGATTTTCCCGCTCAAAACACATTTGAATTAGCTTGAAGAATTTGCTCCCAAACATTAACTTGTTGCTTAAATGTTGTAATCATTGTCTCGAAAAATAGTTCATTAAATCTTGTGCACTTGATTTTTTTCAGCTCTCCATATATCTGGAGGTTTCCTATCACAGACTCAGCTACAAAATGGGCTTCTTCTTTCACTCTGAACCCCAGCCAAGAAGACATCTGTGCCCTTAGCCCTTCCAATATATTCCATCTGCTTATTTCTCCATGTCCAGAGCAATATGGAATTTACAATGCTGGCTTTTGTATATACCCTTAAGTCGAGCGATTTTTTTTTTTTAATGTGATTTTTCTAAGATTGCAATTTTTATAAGGAAATCCCAGCACTTGAATGTTCCCCTTTGGACAATAATAATTGGAAATCAGATTGGAACTATTTCTTTAACAAGAACTGACATCAAAACTTACTTTCTCTGCGAAGGTCTGTGAAATAAGCTTGCCATAGATGGTACTCTGGTCAAGTAATTTCCTGCTAAGTAAGCCAGTGCCATCTTTTGCCTAAATAAAAGAGAACAGTGTCTGTGGAATGAAGGAGATGTTTGTCTGACATTCAGCTTGCCATGCAGAGAAGACACTGGTCAGGCTGTCCTGCTGACAAATTAACCCTAAAGGACAGATCTTAGAAACAATAAATACATCGCATGTGTTCCATAATGAACTAGAAAAAAATGACCCTGCTCACTGATCTTCTGTCTGCTTTGTAAATAGAGGAGGAAAAAAAAAAACAAAAACAAAACTCCTATTTATATGAAAGGAGGTATTGAACTTATTTTCATGATTAGATAACATTCTCTCCTAATTTTTCAAGTTATCATGAGACAATTTGATATGGATTAATATATGTCTGGCTTTTATCACCTAGATGAAAAAGAGTAGCAGCGTTAAGATGGGTAGAAGAGACATGGCATGACTTAATTATGCTAAACAATCTTGTGCTTCGGTACACAAAAGATAACAGCTAACATGCTGCTAAACATTTACTGATATACGAGTCAAGACCAAGATAAAAGATTTAATTCCAAAGGAAAAATACACTTAAGGAAAAACGGCTGTCATGGGGTTTTGAAGCAGAAGTTAAAGAAACAAAAATCAGCAGGGAGATGGGATGAAATGACCTAGCAATGTAATTGTGGGGCGTAGGCTTTGCTTTGGTGGTTCATCCTCTCCCTTTCCTCAAAATTTAAATTTATGCTTTTCCTGCCCCTGGTTGGATGCCTGAAGTGACTCTGTTCATATACCATACTAATCTTCTTTTTACTTTTGGAATGGATTCTATTTCCATCATTTGATACACTTTCAGAGAATCACCCTAAAAATACTTTTCACTACAACGAAATGTACAGAAGTTCACAGGGGCCACAGTACATTTGAATGCACAGCCTCATTCTCTTCTCCTTTGAGACTTTCTAGAATTGGAGAAGCTACCCTGAGCCTAGTCAAACCACTCTGACTCCTTCTCTGAAAATAGTCACGGTTAGATGAAGTGAAAGAAGAAAGGTACCAACAGGTTCCACCTTGTTCCAGCTGTCCCTGCATGCCTCTTCCTCCTGACTATTGCTGTGACTGATCAACAGTGATCTGGGTTCACCGTTTGACAGAGGCGACAACCTTCCAGAAAGTTCCATGATCCCACTCTGGCAGCTCTCATGCCTGGCTTCTCACAAGTCCAGACGTGTTTCCCTATGCTCATCCTTTGGGAGAGCTGGTGAGTGCCCCTTTTCTTCCTTCTCTGGCCCCTACTTGTTTAGCTCTTCCCCCATTTTGTAAGATCTAATATCACAATAAATCCCAACATCCATAATAGAGTGGTTTTGTTCCTTGGTCAAATCCTGAGTGGTTCAGTCATTGCCTGGTTCTGGCCATAATTAACCCAACAGGGATCCTAAAGAGGTAGAGAACCATGCAAACCAAGTCATTTTCAAATCTGATGAGGCCCAGGAGAGTAATAAGCCTAGTGATGATGGAGGGGAGTTATGGGAACTGTCTTAGCTAATTTGTGGCCTCCTCACCCTCCTTCCTATTCTCCCACATTGCTTCCCAGACTATCTTGTAGGGAGGGATGGGCATGGCACCCAGTTATGCCAATGAAAATTAAGCAACAATCTGCAGCAAGGCTTCAGGGAATCCCATTTGGTTCTCAAGAAAAGAGAAGGAAAGCTTTCAGATGCCACTCCTCTCTCTTCCTGCCTTGGATTCATCTGTGGTACCTGAAACTATGGCAACCCTCTTCGACCATGTTGCAGAAAACACAAAGGAAGAAAAAGCCAGTAATGTTAATGGTGGAGCAGATATAGTGGCTAGGTTCATGACGAGGTCAATGAGGTACATGACCCACCCCATTAAATAAACAATAAACTTCCTTATGAGGTAAGCTCCAGTTTTCTGATACTTGTTGCCAAATGCGCTCCTTATCTTGATAGCTACCCTTAAGCTCTCTAAGAAATCATGAGAAAAGGAAATGGGACCGAGAAGAAAATTTATTGAGCACCTACTATGTGTCAGACACGTGTTAGGCATTTTCACACCCATTTTTCTATTTAGTCCTCACAACTGCTCAGTGAAGTAAGGATTTTCTACATTTTAGAGTGGAGGGAATTAAGGCATAGAAATAAAAAACCTGCCCACGGTCAATTAATTTGTGGAGTCATAATTTAAACTTTCTGATTTAAAGCCCAATTTAATTTTAATTAGGCCAAACATAAGACATGTTCCTTAACTTTTCAGTGAGCATACTGAGGAGTAAAAGGGAGATGTTAGAAACATAGGTTCTAGCTCACTGAAGTTTATGGGATGAAACTGGCATGAAGTAATGTCTCATAACCAAAGATAATTAAAAGTCCGATGGTCTTTCTTAGAAGGAACTAAGTTCTTCAACAAGAACAGTACTTGTATATAAGCCAGATAGATGTTTTGGTCTTTTTAGGACTGTTGTGAACGAATTGCAGCCTTCAGCAGAAGAGCAACCTAAATGATCTCTAAGGCTCCTTCTAACTCCATGAATCTATGACTTTCCAGATACACGAAGGTGTTTTCCATTATATTCTGGCCAACTTAGGGTTTTGAAATTACAGCTGTTCTTTCTAGCATCTCCATCTTAAAGATGCTAGTTCCCAGGGATAGAGCAAAGATCTTTCCCAGTTACTGATTTAGAAAATAAAACCTCTTTCATGCCTCCAGGCCAGACCTTAGAGAAAAATCAACATGACTGACAAGCAACTCAGTGAGTCGGGAAAATAGCAGTCACTCAATTTGGAAGCATGGTGATTAAAGGTTAGGAGAATTCTATAGTCCAGATCTTACAATAAACACTTTCTGGCCTACCAAAAATATTCTCTCTTCTCCAGAAAAGACCACAGGCCTAAGGGAACACAAAAGGAAATGTTCCTCTCAGCACCTAAAATAGTTTTTAAAGTTATTTGTTATAATGATCGACTACCCAACCAGAATTGAACATATGATAATTCTTTTTCTCCCCTTCCAGGCAATGATCTTGCAGACAGGTGACTTTAAAAAGGTAAACAACTGTGCTGGACATGGTGGTACATTCTTGTAATCCCAGTGACCCTGGAGGCAGGGGTAGGAGGATCGCAAGTTCAAGGCTAACCTCACCAATTTAGTGAGGTCCTAAGCAAGATAGTATGACCCTGTCCCAAAAAGGGCTGGGGATATAGCTCAGTAATGGAAAACAATTTTAATATTTGGTCCTGAAGATCATTTTGGAAATCATCTCTATTTTTTAGAAACTCTCCAGAGATAGTATCAATGAGATTTAAGTTGTCTTTGGGACAGTATGAGGGTGCTCCTTCTTCCTATGAAGTCCATGGATGCTTGATTCAGTGTATCAGATATCTACTATGTGATAGGCAACTTGAAGCTAAAAAAAAAAAAAAAAAAAAAAAAGAGCAAAACTTGAAAATCAAAACAATGAACATAGAAGCAGTAAGTTCATTGAACAATGTGGTAAGCCAATAGAGGAATTTAGAAGCGGAGATCGTAGGTTATTTTTCCCCCTGCCTGAAAGTATTCTTTTACTTTTCTTCTCTCCCCTTACAACATATTACCCATGCTTTCCATTCCAGGTCAGGACCAGTGCCAACTCTGAGCACCCTATTTGAGTCTCGTTCACTATTCTTTTCTGGGGCACCGTGTTTATTTTCATCCTAGCATCCATTGCCATTTTGAATTTATATCTCTACGTTTATGCTTGATTATATAATTTTCTGTCTCTTCTCTTTATAATATTATCTCCAAGTCAGCCAGGATGATACATATACCTGTATTATTTAAAGTTTCACACAGTGTTCAACATTCAGTAGGTGCTCACTAAGTGGTGGATGGGTGGAGGGGATGGATGATGAGCAAATGAGAGAAAACTTCATGGGGGTGATTTAATCCAGACAAGCCTTAGAAGACGAGCCAAAGTTGGTGATTAAAGACAATCAGGATTGGTGAAGGAGGCAGTCTAGGCATAAGGGACAGCATGAAATAATGGCACGTATGTGGGGAAGTAAGTCAATGGCATTAGAGAAACAATGATCCCCTCATAGTGTGATGATATTCCCTCCCCAGTCCACTATCTCTGTTGTTACGTAGATGGGTGGAAAATGGAATAGTGATTTTGTCAATTACAATATTTTTTGAAAATTATTTGAAACTATACAAGATGCTTGGACATATTTTGGCAGAAAAAGAGATGAAAACAGAATTGTATAAACCTTAAACTAAAACCTTATTCCCTCTCTCCCTTTATTTCTCCCTCCCCTATTCTATCTGCAGAGTTAAACAGCCATTGGGAGGGTATATATTCCTAAACTTCTCCCATGCATTTATACACACACACCTACACATACACGTCCATGCATGTTTATATGCATATGAAGACAAATCTCTAGTAGACAGAGAAGGTTAAGGTTGAGAATTAGGATGTTCCCTTTCATTCACCAAGGAAACTCATCATAGTTTTTGGACTTTACCATTCCCCTCTTGGAGAGAAGGGTTCCTTCCCAAACCTCAGAGATCCTCAGCTACTGTGACCAGCATGGCCTAACTCACAGTTTGAGTGAGGGACCAAGGGGGATTAGAAAAATAAAGACTCACAAACACAGATTTGGGAGATTAAGCTGGGATCAGGTGGAACTCTGCTCTCTGATGGAGATGCAGATCTAAAGAGTTACACCAGCGATCTTTATTTATATATGCCTCGTTATCAGGTTAAAGACTATGCAGCCATTATTCTTTGTATTCAGGAAAGTTATAGAAACTAGGACATCTATGCAGCTTTTCCACAGTTGCAAAGTGCAATTTTAGGAGCTTTGTGTAGCTCTAAAGAAAGTCCATTGTTAAAAGTTACTGTAAAGCAAGCAGGAACCAGAGAAGTGGAGCTGGTGAAACACTGTGGTTGTCTAGCATAAGAATTCCTCTATTCCCAGGAGCTATGTGCCCAAGATCAAAGTTAGAGCTAATAGAACTCTTGCACAGAGTCTCCTCATGCAGGGCATTGCCACAGCAGCTAAGCATCCTGTGCCCTTGCATGGAAACATTCCCAGGCACTGGGCATGCCACAGCCATGTCATCAGAGACCACAGTCACTGTTCTCCCATCCTCATTCTCCACACTCAGTCTCACAGGTATGGGTGGAACTGTGATTTAAGAGAAACAGACTCAACGGGAGGTGCTCTGGAACTTTATTCGTATCTAAACTCATGAGGAATTTTTTCTTCCAGTCCCATAAAATTTCTCTAGTTTTCTGTTAGCTTTAGGAATTGACTCTTCCCAACCCTCATCCTAACCTCATTCAATGCCCTTGCTCCAGTCTGAACTTGTAGGAACTGCTGCTATTCCATTAGGAAGAATTTCCCAAGTCCCTCTGTCTTAAGTGCAATATGAGATTTATCCTGTTCACATCTTTTTAAGCTATCTGCAAGCTCATCTTTCCCCCAATGTATTATACCAACAAAGGGATTGCTGGTCTTGCAAGAGAAATGAGTAAGCCTCTGAAGACAAACCCCAAACGATGGGGGATGTTCCCATGAGTTTTCTAAATACTGTGCACGCTCCACTCTGCTATGGATTAGCTACCCAGAACAGACACAATTTAAGGCCTCAGAAACAAACTCAAACTCTTCTAATAAAACAAATATTTCACAGTTCATTTAATCCAAGATATTGAAAAGACCTGCAAAGCCTCAGGGTTACCCTCTCCCCAGGGATGCGGCTGTGTCTGAGTAATACAGATGCTGCCTCCTTCCCAGCTCAGCAGCTGCTATGCCAACACCAGTCTCCCTGCCTGCTCTTCTGTTTGTTTTCTGGAATTACTACTGGATTCAATCCAAAGGAGGCTCAGGTGGGGTTTCTACCCTGAGCTTCTAATCATAGAAAATCATGAAAAAGTATGTCTGTGTAATAACCATGGGTGTCAAATATACATATATAAACTTCTCTAGTCATTCACTATTTCTTGAATGCCTGCTATATGTCAGGCACTGTTCCAGATGCTAGGGATGCAGAAGTAAAAAAGACAGAAAAATCCCTGGCTTTTTGGAACGGATATTGCAGCAAATGAGAGACAACAAATATGAAAGACATAGTCATATGGTAATGGGCACTATGGATAAAATTACTAGGGAGTGTTGGGAGCCCAGGGATGTGGAAATTATAATTTTAAGCAACATGGACAGTGAAAGGGTCACTACATTTGGTAGAGCCATTTATCCAAATTTAAGTACTTTGGTCTTGAATTACCATGGCTCTAAGTCCATTTCAAAAGAAAAAAATTCAAGGCAAGTTTTAGTTGTGCAGTGGACATCTAAGGAAATAGTCATCTGCAAACCAGTCCTCCTTTTCTTTTAGGAACTGTTATCTGCCTCACTGATGGTTACCAAGAAATGACCTTGTTTTTATACAATGGTGACTGTGTTAGATCCACACAACAGGAGGCAGCTGATCAATAACAGGCTACTGAGTCTCTTCCCTTGAGAGTCTTTTTAGACTTGAAACTCAGAGTCTCATGGCAGAAACTCTGAAGTATAAAAGTCAAGAGTCAGGTTGGCCATGTTTTCTACTTTGTGGAAATGACAAAATATGAGACCAAGAATAGGATATTTCAAGTTATATTCAAGTTCTTGGTGCATCCAGTTTATATACATATCATACCTACATTTGGCTAGTTTAACCCTTCCTTGGTATGTTAGTCAGTTTTTGTTGCTGTGATTAAAATACCTGACAAGAACGATTTAGAGGAGGAAAAGTTTATTGGGACTTACAGCTTCGGAGGTTCAGTACATGGTTGACATTGCTCTGGGACTGAGGTGAGGCAGAACCTCATGGCAGAAGGGCCTAGTAGAGGCAAGATAGTCAGATGGCAACCAGGAAGCAGAGAGAGAGTGGGAGGATTCAGGAGGACAAGCTATAATCCTCAAGGGCATGCCCTCCGGGACCTGCTTCTTCCAGCCACACCCCACTTGCCTGTAGTTACCATCCAAAACAATAGTCCTTTCAAATTATTAACCCACCAAATGGATTAATCCACTCATTAGGTTACTGCTCTCATAGTCTGGTCATTTCACTTCCGAACATGACTGCATTAACATAGGAGCTTTTGGGAGTCATCTCATACCCCAACCATGACAAGCCCTGAGTATAAGGAGACAAGGAATAGAGTGAACCCTGCTGAAGACAGAGGTTAGGTCTCACGGGAGGACAGGAAATGACAAATCTAGAGTGGGACTGGAAATCATTGGAAATCCAACTCTGCTGCAATTCCTGCCCAAAAGATACAAAAACTTTAACCTTCCATCACATGCCTTTGCCTGGCTGACAAAACAACTAAATCCCACACTAACTCTATTGGCTTAAACGTTTCATTCCCCTGCAGAGGGATCCATAGTATCTCTAGTAATAGAGATTCTGATAGATCGTTGATCTCTACAGACCATCCTTTGTAGATCTGACTTATTGATCATCTAAATTACCTGGAAAACTATCCACAAAGACAGAGACTTGAACTGTGCCCCTGATCGACTCAACTAGACTAGCTTGGATGGGGATTCAGGTTCCTGTATTTTCTAAATGCTCCCTTGGATTAATGGAAATCAGCAGCTATATGGAACCATTTATAATACTATGTTAAGTAACACTCACACATTAGACCTTCTCCACTGTGCAGAGAAAATATGAAAAGCAGCTATGAACAACAGTCCATTCCCTCCTACTGACTTGCTGGCTATTACTTAAATGTCACCAGAGGGCCTTTGCATTTTCTGTACCCTTTGCCTGGGATATCCTTCCAGTAAACATGGCTTGGTCTCTTGCCTCCTTTTATAGAGTATCATCTTACCATGAAGTCTTCCCAGTTGCCCTATCTAATATTTCAAACAACTTAACTTTCATCATTTCCTTCCCCCCCACACACAGTTTTTTGGTGTTTATCACCCCTTTAATGTACTTTATATTTTATTTACTATATTACTTATTTTCTCTTTCTCTCTCTGCTCCGTAGGGATAGGAATACTGGTCTGTTTTGCTCTTTGTAATATGTTCAGGATCTGGAACACTCCTTGACATAGAGAACTGAGGAAGATGCAGAGGATGTGGTCAAGTAGTTGTTGGCAGAATGAACTCTGCCTTGGCTGGGTTTCTAGAATGGTTAATGATCTTGTTCTCATTGAAGGACACACTGCCATTTTGATCCCCCAGTGAGGAACTAGGTTTCCAGCAAGTTAGTTAGCCTTCCACACGGCATCCTAACACTAGCTCTCCTGCATCCAAATAGATTTCAACCTGCTTGAAGAGCCCTGAAAATGTTTATCTACCCAAAAAGGGAAGGACACCAGCCATAGCCAACCCCAGGCCTACTGGTTGTGAACCGGCAGGAAAATGAAGTGCATGTGCACATGTGTGTCAGCAAGATCCACTGGGGGCAACCAGGCTCATGGAGGCTGAGTGTCAACATGGGTGGTTGACCCTCAGCCTCCATGAGCCTGCATCTCAGAGAAAAAAGGGGTCAGAGCTTCCTCCCTGCCAACCCACCAGCAAGATCCCGCTTCACTTCAAAGTCTCTAACAGAATGAAAAGCACCAAGGAAAATGGTGGCAAAGGTAGAGTAGGGGTCTTGTGGGAGAAGAGAGCTGCATACGTGCCTTTACATAAAGGGCCCCACATGGGTGAAAAAACTTAGTTACTATACAACATCTTCCTGCTACCAAGACAGAAACCCAGTCACAAAGTACAAGAGGGTACTGGGGCTAAAGATAGTTTATCCACCTTGGAAAAAGAAACGATCTCTAAGTACTTAACCCCTAAAATTTTTTAAAAATTTTATTTATTTATGTATTTACTTTTAATTGACATAATGTGGATACCCTAAGGATGTATAGCATGAAATTTATATATATACAAGTTATGGAATAGCTGGAGGAGGCTAATGAGTTACCTCACATACTTCTGACTTTTTTTGTGGAGAGAATATTCCTCTTTATTTTATTGGTTCTTTTTAGTTATACATGACAGTAGAATCCACTGTGGCATAATTATACATGCATGGTATATATCTTATTCTAATTCTGACCCTAGTACCTCTCCTTCCCCTTCCCTTTCCCTTGTGGGGAGGATATTTAGCATCTACCTTCTTGACAATTTTCAAGTGTATGATATATTGCTGTTAACTCTAATCATCCTGTTGTACCATACATCCCCTGAACAGATCCCAAGCGTCTAATGAAAACTTTGTGTCCTTTGATAAACATCTCCCCAATCACCCACTCCAGCCTCAGCCCCTGCTAACCACCTACAATGACTCGGTTTGATTTTTTAGATCTCATAGATAAGAAAGATCACGTGGTATTTTTCTTTCTGTGCCTGGCTTATTTCCCTTAGTACAGTGTCCTCCAGTTTCATCCAGGTGCCATACATAACAGGATCACTTTTTTTCCCTCATTGTACCTATGCTACATTTTCTATTATGGTTTGGATGTGAGCTGTACCCCAGAAACTCACATGTGAGACAATGCAAGAAGGTTTGGAGGAGAACTGATTGGGTTGTGACCTTAACCTAATCAGTGAATTAATCCCTGATAGGGTCAACTGAATGGTGACTTGAGGCAGGTGGGGTGTGGCTGGAGGAAGTGGTTCACTGGGGGCGTGGCTAGGGGGTATATATTTTGTATCTGGAGCATGGAGTCTCTGTCTCTGCTTCTTGATCACCATGTGAGTTGGTTCCCTCTGCCATACTCTTCTGCCATGATGTTCTGCCTTACCTGGAGTCCCCAGGAATATAGCGGAGCCTGCTGTCCATGGACCAAGACTTCTGAAACCACGAGCTCCAAATGAACTTTTCCTCCCTATACAATTGAGCTGGTTGGGACCTTTAGTCACAACGATGACAAAGCTGATTAAAACATTTTCTTTATCCATTCATCCTTTGATGTGTCAACTCACAGAAGGAGACTCGATGAAGAACTAAAGAGCCTTCCTTTCATGGATCAACCCACAAAGACATCTGCCTTTTCTCCCATGAAGAGCTGAAGATGGGCAGTGAATCCAGAATGGAAAGAACCCTTCGAACTCCTTCACTTCTTTTCATCTCCCACAATGTAGGAGGGATAAAGAATCCTGGAAGATTTATTCCCAACAGCAAAGTCATGCACATTCACAAGGGCCAGCTCCAAGCTGGAAAAGCTGCAAGACCTTAGGGTTTATTTCTTATTCTTTCCATCCATCCCACAGGAATCTGGATCATCCAACTATATCGCCGAGTGACCCAACAGAGAGAACAGGAAATGCCGTCTCCTGGCCATTTCCTGCCACTTCTCCTGAGAATGAAGTTGCTGCTTGAACATAGGATTCTAATCATGGCACCTGCCAGGCCTGCAGCAGACCTTCGTCCACCTGTCTTTCTTCTGGCTGCTTTTCTCAACTCTTTCTTACCAGAGACCTACTTCTTTTTCTCTACCCCTCTATTTTCATGGTATTAATTCTTCTAAATCTCAATCCTGATTCTCTCAACTCCCCAAATCTTCCATGACTCTCAATTGCCAATTAGAGCCAGAAAGAAAAAAAAAAAAAAAAAAAAAAAACCCACTTTATTTTTTCTTTCTTTTCTATTGCTCTCCTAGAGACAGTATCCATAATAATATATGGTCCACATCAGAACATCCAGGATCAAGCAAAAGGTCAGAATGGTCAGAATGTCCTAGGAAAAGTGGGATGTAAGAATTACCCCACCCCCACATATATATTTATCTCCAGGAATCTTGAGTGCTCAGTTGTTAAATTGGACTTGTCCTGAACTTGGTTGCCTCTATTTTTAAACATTATTTCCATCTGCAGACTGCACCTTTCTTCATACCTTTTCCAACTCTGCCATCCGTCTAAATCCAGCAAAGGACCTCCTGTTTCAAGAAGACTTCCTTGATATGGAAAGTTATAAACCCCCTTCCCCCAGCTGAGCCACACCTATTGTCCTTTTTTATGACATTTAACTACATTATACGAAGCCATAAGGAACTTGAGGGAACTTCCATGACCAATTCACAATTCATAGTACATTGGCTACCAATGTACTGAGTGCAGAAAGACAGAATAAATATTCAAAACTAAGACATTTCAGAAATGTCATTCTTCAGAATGAATCAATAAGTAGTAAATAACTTTTAAAATGACCATCTAATTAAAAGTCAGTGAGAGAACAGTAAAAGGTTCCAAAATATAAAGAGTCTATACTCAATTCCTTCTTTAGTTCCATTTAGTCCTCACCCTTCATAAAGGAACTAAAACAAAATTTAAAACCAATATGCAAAGAGACATGATTTAATGAAAGAAAGGCAATATGAATTCCCAATCAGGCAGACCCTACCTGAAGTAGCAGCCTTGGCCCTAGAGGGTAAGACAGATAAATGTGGTTATGTGTATGTGAAGGGGGAATAGTTAGGACTCCAACACCCTTTCCATCTGGTAGCCAAGGGTTAGAATTTGGGGGTATATGTGTTGGGGGTAGGAGATAACAACAGGACATGATGAAATCTTACTAGTATTTCTTCTAAGTTTCTGTTGTAGAGACACTAGTCTCCAGACTAATAGAGATATTAAACTTATTTTAATTATTTTTCAAAGCAAGAGCCTGCCTCATGCAGGTATTGGAATTGGCACATTACCTACTTTTGTTTCTTCAATCTTATTGAAACTACAATTCTTGTTTTCTAGACGGATACTCAGATTCAAGCAGTTTGGCTATTCATTAGTATAGGATTATTTCAAGGAATTTTTGAAATATTTATATTTCAATTATTATAGCTATCTGAAGAGCTACTCTATGTTTTATTAGCTTAAAATAATCATTTTATTTCATATTTACTTTGTGAGTCAAAATCCAAACACAGCACAGAGTGAATGATTTATCTCTGGTCTACAACGTCTGCAGCTTCAGCTGGGAATTCTTGATGGCACAGGATGACTTGGTGGTCAGAGCCTGAAATCACCTGGTGGTATCTTCATTCATGTTGGACAGTCCCTGATGGCAGTAGGGCTGTTGAACACAGACCCTAGACTGTGTGTCCTAGGCTTTCTCACAACATGGAAGCCACAGGTTGGTTCAATTGCCCCAATGGCATCTCTGACTCCAAAGGTGGGTATCTCAGCAAAAAAGATAGCAGCCACATTATCTTTAATTACCTACACTAGAGAGTCAGTGTTACTTATGCCATATTCTATTGCTTCCAAAAGAAATAGATTCTTTCTTCTGCTGAGAGAAATGCCAAAGGTTTTGTGGTTATCACTTTAAACCATAACAAGATAATTTACAGTAGGGTTATGTCCTAATGAATTCATCCCAAACTGAAAATGTTACAGGTCAAAAATACATTTATTATACTTATGCTACCAAGTATCATAGCTTTGCAACACAGTAGCCTATAGAGTATCTGTTGTTAACCCTTGTGATCAGGCAGTGATGGGAAGCTTCAATGTACTGCTACTGCCCAGCATCACAAAAGAATATTTATCATTAGCCCAAGAGGAATTCAGAATTCAAAATCTGAAGTACAATTTTGTTAGTCATGTTTCTGTTGCAGTGACAAAATACCTGAGGAAAAAAACTTAAAGGAGAAAAGATTTATTTCAGCTCATAGTTTCAGGAGCCTCACTCCTTGTCAACTGACTTCATCATTTCTGGGTCCATGGTGAGGTAGGTGGCCCATCAGGGTGAAAGGTCATGACAGAATAAAGCTGATCACCTCATGGCAGCCAAGAAGCAGAGGGAGTGGTACAGAACGTATAAGGGACAAGACATACCCTTCCAGGGCACCTCCCTAATGACCTACTTCCTCCAACCAGGTTCTACCTCCTACAGTTTCCACCACCTCTCAATAATCCTTTCAAATATGACCCCTCAATGGATTAGTCCAGAACTCTTGTGGCCCAATTGCTTCCCAAAAGTCACACCTCCGAACATTACTACTTTGGGAATCGAGGCTTCAATACATGTGCCTCTGGGGGAAATTCCAAACCATAACTAATTTCTACTGAATGCACATCATTATCACAGCATCATAATGTCAAAAAAAAAAAAAAAAAAAAAGTAAGTTTGCTGATTGTAAGTTGAGGACTTTCAGTAATGAGGTTAAGCTCTCTTGGAGGGGGCCTGTTCCAATAATGAAACATTTACTACTCACAACATTCAGGGTATTATCTTTATTAGGAAGATCTTTCAATGAAAAAAAAAAATTAGGAAGCACGAAGTATTGAGAAAGGGTTGCAAACTGAAATGAATGCTCAGGCCATGTGGCTGCGGTAAATGCATGAAAGAGGTCTGCTATGCTGAAAAGAAGCTTCCCTTGCCAAAAAAGAACTGAAAATCTAGATTTTTATGGACATTCACCTGAGCTTTTTGCAACACTTTGTGACAGGAGGGATACCACACACAAGCCACCAGTTTGCTATTTCTGTAACTGATAGATGTTCATTTATTCCATAAATATCTATTAAACTAACTACCACTTGTCTAGGACCCTCAAAGTTAATGGAAGGCTAACTCCATTCTTTATGAGTAGTGGGTTTTTCCGTATAATAAACAAAATTCCCTGGTTAAATGAAAATGAGTTTACTCTTATCTCAAGCATCGACTTTGTAGAAACAGAAATAACTGTCCATCTGTTCTACAACTTTACAGAATCATTATTTGTTCCATTAGCACCATAAATGGTCTGTCAACAGTAATTGTCCTGTGTATCGTGAATACTTTCACAGACACTGTGTCAAGTTTAACTCTCAGAGTTCTGAAAGATTAGTCAGTATTCACACAGGTAACTGCTACACATGAAACTTGTAGCTTAAAATCAGAACATTCTATAAAGAGAAAAGTGCTTTATCTTTCATAATGAATATGAAATGAACATGCCCTCATCTACTGTGCTGAGTCATATCAAGAGATGTGAATACAACAGAGATTACTGAGTATTAGTAAGCTTTTCTGGTCTTATAAATCATTCATTAAAAATAATCTTCAGAACTTTCATTTTCAGAGTAACAAGGACCTTTACTCCTGAAGCCATGAAAATACACCAAACAATAGTTTTCAAGATACTGGACATTAGATAACAAAGGACAGTGGCCCCTGAGAGACAGGAAGCAAATAAGAGGAATCCCATGGTTATCTCAGCATGTATCACTGAGTTTCAAGTCCATGGTAGAGGAAAGGGGAACCCAAACAGAGCTAGATAGGTTCTCTGAAATAAAAGTGAGGATCTGAGGAAAGTGCAACAGCTAGTATTTTTAGGGCAGAATTCCAGGGAGGAAAGAGTTAAACAAAGACTCCATAGATCTTCAGAGATTCCCCGGAGTATTCAGTACATTGCTAGAAAATATCTAGCATCCAATAAAAAATTATCAGGTACATGAAGAAATCAGAAAATAGAATCCATAATGAAGAGAAAAATCAATCTATTGAACAGATCCAGAATTGACCCAGACATATAAATTAACAAAACAGGACATTAAAATTATCATCATGGTGATACCGCTTTTTACCCGGTGACGAGTCCTGCTTCCTCAGGTGTTGAAGTATAACGCCGGAGAAGCACGCCGAGGCAAATGTAGAGTGGAAAATGCAGCTTTATTAAAGAAAAGGAAAAGCAGACTTCTCCCGGGTGGAAGAAGGGGACCCAAAGGCGGAATCCGTGGGATGAGCAAATCTCGTTCTTTTTATGGGTTTCATTCTCCCATTCTTTCCCCTTATCTCTTCCCTTCCTGCCTGCGGGATTAGGCCTGGTTTTGAAATGTAAAAAGCGAAAAGCGGATGGGGCAGAGGGAGGGTCAAGGTGTCTCAGACAGGCAAGGGCCCAGGGGGCATTGATTAGCACCTTCTTGCCTGCAGTCTCTGGCAAGGGCAGGTAAATTTGGTTATCAATGGGTTCTGCATGTCTTTGATATTCCATTCTCCCATGGCAGTCTCCAACTTCCAGAGGCGGATGGCTTGATGGCCTCTATTTTCTTGATCTGACCCGATTTCCTATTTCTACACTAACTGCCTGTCCCCAATTCTGGCTTCAATGGTGTTATAGATATTCAAACAGACCAGAGTAAAGATTATGCATGTTAAATGGAAACAGAGTACATAATAAAACTTCAAATCAAAATTGGAAAGTAAAAACTACAATGTATAAGAAGAAAAATATGCTGGATGGGACTCACAACAGATGAGAATTTGTAGAAGAAATTTGTAAATCTCAGAACATAACGAGTGAAATTACCCAAAACTAAAAGAAAAAGAAGAGGAAGAGAAAACTGAACAGAGCATCTTTGAGCTGTGGGACAAATTCAAGCAATGTATAATTGGAATGCTAGAAAGAGGACAGAGACAAAAAAATTGAAGAAAGAATGGTTGAACTTTTTACCTATTCAATGAAAACTACAAGCCCAAGATTCTAAGATGTTCTATGAACTCCAAGCACAAGAAACACAAAAAAATTTACACCAAGACACAACATAATCAAATTTTCAAAATCAGAGAAGAGAAAATCTGAACAGAAATCAAATTAAGACACAAAATGTACAGAAGAATGATAAAAGTCAGAGTTGATTACTCACTGGAAACAATACCAGTGAGAAGACAGTGGAGCCACATCTTGGAAAAGTACTGAAAGGTAAAACCAGCAACCAGAATCTTTATCAAGCAAAATGCCTTTCAAAACCAAAGGCAACACAAGGTCTTTTTCAGATGTAAAAATACTGAAGGAATTCAACACTACACTACCAACTATGCTACCAGGCAGAACATGACACCAGACGGAAACAGAGAGGACTCTACAAAGGAATAACAAATCCTGGAAATGATAACTGAACTGAGAAAATTTTTTTATTATTTAAATCTACTTTAGAGTTGATCAACTTTTTAAACAAAAATTTAAGAAGTCATGGTAGGGTTATAACATGTATAAAAGTAAAGCATTGGACAAAAATAACACAAACACAGGAAGCTAAGAAATAAAAATATAATGTAAGAATTTTATGAAATATATGAAGTGATATCACTAATAGTAGATTCAGATGCATTAAAAATGCATACTACCAGGTTTAAAGCAACCACTAAGATGACAAAGAGTTAAAGACAATAAGACAACAAAGGACATAAAATGGAATCACAAAAAAACAAACAAACAAAAAAAAAAACACTCAAACCAAAAGCAGGCAAGGAAAAAAAAGAACAGATTAGACAAATAGAAAATAAGTAGAATGATAGATTCAAGCTCAACCATATATCAATAATCACACTAAGTATAAATAATCTAAACAACTTCTATAAGAGGCAAACATTGCCAAATCAGATTTTTTTTAAAAATACCGAACTGTGCCATCTATAAGATATCAAATATAAATATACAGATGCAAACAAGTTAAGAAGTGAAAAGATGGAAGAATATTTACCATGTGAATGCAAATCAAAGGAAATCTGGAGTGACCAACCAAGTAGATATCAGAGCAAAGAATATCAAAGGGATAAAGAGGTTCATTAAGTAATGGAAAAAGTATCAATTCATTATGAAGCTATAACAGACTTAAATATTTGTAGACATAATAACTCAGCTTCAAAATACATGAAACAAAAAATAATAGAACTACCAGGAGAGAGAGATGAATCTACAATCAAAGTCAGACACTTTAATACTCCTTTCTCTGTTAGTTAAAAGAAACAAGCAGAAAGTAAGAGTAGAGAGGACAATTAATTAACCCAATTTACAGTGATACTACATTGCATCAAAAAACAGCAGACTACACATTCTTTTCAACTTTACACAGAATGTTTACTGAGACCACAATGTGCCATATAACAAATATTTTTTAAAGGATTTAAGTCGTGCAAAGTATGTTATTAGATTTCAAAGGAGTTAAGAAAAAAATTAATAATCCAAAGATATATCGAAAACCTCAAACTTTGCAAGTTGATGCATTTTAAAATAATCTATGGGTCAAGAAAAAATTAAAATGTATATTAGAAATTATTTTGAAACTAATGAAAATTAAAACACACATATTAAAATCTTTATGGGATGCCACTAAAGCATTTAGAAAGAAATACATAGTCCCAGATGGTTATATTAGAATAATAATTTCTCAAAGTTTCAAATCGATGACCTTACTTTTTACCTTCAGAAACTATGGAAAGAATTCAAATAAAACCTAAAATAAAGAAAAAAAAGAAAAAAGATATCAAAGTAGAAGTTGATGAAATAGAAAAAATAAAAATAGAGAAAAATCAAAGAAACCAAAAGTTGGTTTTTCAGGAAGATTAATAAAATCAATAAATCTCTTGCCAGACTGATCAGGAAAAAAGAAAAATCACAAATTTCCAGTAGCAGGCATAAGAGAAGTGACATCACTGTAGTCTACAGATGTTGAAGAATTATAAGGGCATACAATAAACAATTTTATGCCCATAATGTCAAGAACTTCAATGAAGTGGACACACTTCTAGAACGACATAAGCTAACAAAGCTCACTCAAGAAGAAATAAATATTCTGAAGAGGCCTATATATGTTAAATAAATTGAGACTATAGCTAAGAACCTTCACACCAAGGAAACCCCAGGCCCCAGACTTCACTGGAAATTTTTCTAAAACATTTACTGGAAAAAGATTTTAAAATTTTTACACAATATTTGTATTTTATATTCTTCCAGAATTTAGAAGAAAAAAAAAATCTTCTCAACTTATTCTTTGAGGCTATCATTTGTTCAAAAACAACCAGTTACAATTGCATAAAATATTAAATACATGCTATAAATCTGGCCAAGATATAAAGATGCACAAGACTTGTATACTCAAAATCTATAAAACATTGAGAAAAATTAAAGCAAAAGTAAATAAATCGAGAGAGATGTTCTATGTTCATAGAGTTGAAAATTCAGCATGTCAAGATTTAAATCTCAAATTGAAGTTTTAAAAATAATTTAATGTAATTCTAATGAAAATCCACCAAAATTTCTTGTAGAAATTGACAAGGTGATTCTACCTTTTTTTTTTTTTTTTTTTTTTTAAAGAAGATCCAAGTTGAAGAACTAACATTACCTACCTTCAAAACCTTTTATAAAGCTACAAGCATCAGGACAGTGTGGTATAGGCATAAAGGTAGATAAATAATATATAGGACAAAACAGTGGCCAGAAATAAACTTTCGCATAAATGGTCAACTGATTTTCAAGAAAGGAGCAAAGGCAATTCAGTGGATTAAAGGTGGTCTTCAAAAATCAGATGTTCATGTGCAAAAACCAACACCACCAATCCATATCTCATGCCATGTATGAAAATTAACTAAAAATAGATCATAGTCTGAAATGTGCGACCTAAAACTATAGGACTTCTAGTAGAAAACACAGGACAAAAAATCTTCACAACCCTGATTCAGGTGAAGATTTCTTGACTATGATATCAAAAGCATGATTCGCAAAAGAGAATTTCATAACTTTTATCTACTAAAAATTAGAAACCTGTTCTTCAAAGGACATTAACAAGAAAACGAATAAAAAGTCATAAATTATAGGGAGAAATTATTTGCAATCAGATGAGTGACAAGACTTTTATCCAAAGTAGAACTCCCAAAAGTCAGTAACAGTTTTAGTAGTAAAAAGTATGACTAAGAGATTGCCTATGTGTTTTCTCCTCTGCGTGGCCACTGCTATATATCTGAGTGGACATCATCTCTCACCTGGCCAAATCTAGTTACCTCCTACTGTGGTCCGAATGTTCTCAAAATTAACATGGTGAAACTCAATCTCCAGTGATATAGTCTGAAGAGGTGAGCGGGGTCTCTGGGAAGTGATTTGTCATGAGAGCTCTGTTCTCATAAGATTAATGTCCTTATAAAGGAAGTAAAAGTGAGTGCACCTGCCAATGTAGCAAGAAGCGCCATCTTTGAAGCCATGTGTGCTCAACAGACACCAAATCTGCTGGTCTCTCAATCTCAAACTTTCCGGTCTCTAGCTGTGAGAAATAAATTCCTACTTTATAAATTTCCCAGCCTAAAGTAATTTTCTTGTAACAGCAGAAACATAACTTCTAATGGTCTTCTTACTGCTGAGATTACCCCACTAAAATCTATTCTCCAAACACCAGATAACATGATCTTTTAAAAATTCGAATTGGAGTCTATCAATGACATTGGGTGCCCTAGAAAGCCTATGAACTATCCTTTTCCCAATTTCCTATGCCTCCTCTTCATTGACTCTTCTCTAGTCACACTGGCCTCAAACATGTCAAGCTCATCACCTTTGTGACTGAGGCTTTCCCTCTCTGAAGGGCTCTTCCCTTACCTCAGATGGTTAACTCTTAGTTACAGGAGGCCTCAGTTCAAATATCCCTGAAGAACCCTCAGTGCATATATGATTACATGACCTGTGTTAACTCTACATCATGTACAACTGAAGAATGAGAAGTTATCATCCATTTAGGTATGATGTGTCAAAATGCATTCTACTGTCATGTGTGACTAATTAGAACAAATAAAATAAATAAATGATTAAAAAAGAAATATTCCCAGATGACCTGGTCCAGCAAGCCTCTTTCTCTTCTCTTCCACTGTTTTACTCTGTATGGTGGTGGTTTGTCACTACCTGAAACTACAACAGTTGTTTGTTTCTACCCAGTAGTCTGTCTGTCCTATAATGTAAGTCCCCAGAGGCAAGGACTAGACTGTCATGCTATGCTCTTAATACCCAGCCTCCAGCAGGTGCTGGAGGTAGTTGCTCAGCTGATAACTGGCTCAACAAGAGCATTACAGATGCCCTCTACAATGAGGACCTCCAAACCTTTAGCTTCTTCCAAAAATCCAAACTCTGGATCTCTCCTTAGTTCTCTGTCTCAATTTCTGCATTGCATTACCAAGCTAAGGCATTCCTGTTGCTTAAAATATTTATGCAGTTTTAGGGGTCAGTGGAGGAATCTGAGCTTCCAGTTTTGCTTCAGAGATATGTCTCAGGGGCTCCGAATACCTTAAGTCTACTTGGCATCAGAATGGCATGAGCTGAGAACACCCGAGAAAGCCTGATGGGGTTGCTGGAAAACACAAAGAACATCCAAAGAAGGAAAATTCCTTTTACTTTTCCTTGCATAGATATGAATTCTCTCCTTAATAACCATAGAATATCCACCAAGGGTCAAGACCACTTCCCTCACACATTCATGATATGCATGAATACAATGTGCAATTCTGCACACAGAGTACAGAGGTGGTCTAGGTTGAAATGGTGGCCCCACCACAAACTTGCTGGCTTAACCTTTCTGTCTCCATTTATAAACTGGAGAGAATGATCATATGGGATTCATGGAATTATTGGAAGGATTCAAGGACACATTCCACGTGAAGCACTTTTCAGAGTACCTGCAGCATAATTAAGTACTCAATAGATAGTAATAGTGTTAACACTAATTCAGAATGTTAATAATGATAATTATTAAAGATTAACATTGTTAGTGACACCTGGCATCTTTTCACCTTTTATATTGAATCCAACATCTCTCAGGGCTAGGAATTATATGGCATGCAAAAATAATGCAGAATGCTTGCGGTTTATAGTTTTCAGCTTAAAGTGAAGGAAAGACAAAAGGGTTGTTTACAGTCTTATTCTGTCTCCGACAAGAATTCCTCCAGGCTAGAGCTGTTAGGAAAATCCATTCCACCACTGACACTAGAAAGGCCATGCTGCTGTGCCACAAAGGGACATATTGCTATTCTACCCTCCCTGCATCGCCTTCCCCATGTCCAAGGAAAAGAGAGTGTGCCTGGGGTGACGGACAACCCATCTGTATTGGTGTTTCCTGGAAGGAAGTGCCCGAGACGGATGCAGAAGCAGAGCAGGTATTCTGGGGTCAGAGACTTAACCATCCTTTATCTCTCAGTCTGATCTGAGCCAAGGCAGTGTCCCTCCTCCATGCCAGGGTAGAGGTAGCATGTCCAAACCCTGAAAAGCTTTCTCCTGGCAGGAGAAGAAAGGGAAGTGTCAGCTTAAATAGGCAAACACAGAAGGTTCAATGAGCGGAGAGCTCCCTCCATTCAAGTAACATGAGACCCAGGAGAAAAAGGAAAGAGATGAGCTGGTACCCAGTCAGGTCTTTTCTTTTCTCCCCTTTGCCAAAGCTTTTATTGGCCCTGGGAGGAGTGGGGCGGGGGAAGAAAGGGGAAGAGTTCCCTGACACAAAGGAGACTGTTCAGAGTTAATGCCAAGTTGGTACCTTAGAATTACTGAGCTGGACGGGGAGCATTGGAGTCTCTTCCAGATCCCTAGATGAGTCAAAAATGCATCGAGAGCACAGCATAATGGGAACTAATGCCAGGGTCTTGTTTGTTTTTTTGCTGTATTTGGAGAGAAGGGTATAATTAATGATAAAAAGTTGAAGGAGATGCTGAAGAGGGAAAAGAATAATGGGGGTGGGGGTGATAGAAAATGATCTTTTAACAGCTGGTAGAGTTTTTCTTAAGGAGTGGACTGTATTTGCAGGTGGATTTTGTCTCTAGGCTGCTCTAAGTGGAAGGTTCTATAAAGGCCACGATGCAACCCCAAGATAGTCAAACTTCCCCGCGTAGGAAGTTAACGGAGATTCAGAACTGGGCAGAGCAGCAAGGGTAAGATAAGGACAGCCAGAGAAGAGGCAGAAGCACACAGCAAAGACTAGCATGGAGACAATCTGGCATGTTCCAAGAAGAGTTGATGTCTAATATTACTTTTAAAGTTGTTTGCAATTTCAACATCTTAGACTTGGAAGCAAGGTCAGACCAACATCCCCATGCCTGGTCAGAATAGTTTGGGGTAATCAAGGTAATGGAGCTGCTTCTGATCCGAGAGGTAAAGAAGGGAAGAGCGGCACCATGTGAGAAGTAAGATGGCGGACAGTCTCCTCAGCAGAACCACATGGCAGGGAGTTTCACGCTCCTCCCTCCTCCCGTCTTTTGTCCCGCCCCATACATATGAATCCCCAAAGGGGAAAACAGCATGGCCTTTCCCTCTGCATGTGGGATGGGAATTTATGCCAAATCTTATTTACCTCCAAAGGGCAAAAGGACCCCAGCTAGCCTTTGAGTTAAATTAATGAGCTCACAGAAATAAAAGTTGGCTGTTGAGAATTTCATGGATGTGGGGGAAAAGGCATACTTTTACATTGCTGGTGGAGCTGCAACTTGGTGCAGCCACTCTGGAAAGCAGTGTGGAGAATCCTCAGAAAACTTGGAATGGACCCACCTTTTGACCCAGTTATCCCACTCCTCAGTTTATATCCAAAGGACTTAAAATCAGCACACGACAGTAACACAGCCACATCAAAGTTTATAGCAGCTCAGTTCACAATAGCTAGATTGTGGAACCAACCCAGATGCCCTTCAACAGATGAATGGATAAAGAAACACTGGTATATATACACAAAGGAATATTATTCAGCCAATAATAATATTATGGCATTTGCAAATAAATGGATGGAATTGGAGAATATCATGCTAAGTGAAATAAGTCAATCCCAAAAAAACCAAAGACCAAATATTTTCCCTAATAAGTGGAAAATTATATATAATGGGGGTGGGGGTGTGGGGAGTCAGAGAAGAATGGGGGAACTTCAGATTATGTAGAAGGAAATGAGAGGGGGGGGATGAAAAATGGTGGAATGAGACAGACATTACCCTATGTACATGTATGATTACATGAATGGTATGAGTCTACATCGTGCGCAACCATAGAAATGAAATGATGTACCCCATTTGTGTACAATGAATCAAAATGCAGTCCGTAAAAATTAAAAAATAAATAATTAAAATTTAAAAAAAAAAAAAAAAAAAGAATGCATTACACAGGACTCTGGGTTGCAAAGTAGCCTACCCACAAAAGGAAACTTGTTAGCCCAGGAAAAAGGTACGAACAGGACTGACTAGACCCAGACACTCAAATATCTGGGGACTCCCACTTCCCATTTGTCCCTCTCTGGTCTGTTGCATTCTCTTCCATCAGAGAGAGAACCCCATTCCTGCAGTTTCCCATAGTAGTTTCCAGAAGAAAAGGACTTGTCTAAATCAACAAAATACACACACAAAATCAGGGGAATTAGCCACTGGATGGTACACCAGTCATATTACTAGACACTGATGCCAAGCTGTGACAGGTGAGCGGCACCCGGTAGAGCCCAGAGGAGGCCAGCGTAGAAGACATTCAATGTAAGAGAGGCTTGAAGATATGATTGTAGGCGGCAGTCAAATCCCTCGTGGGTGTGGTCATGGGTACCATTTTCCTAGGTAAATCTGATCATCTAATCGTCCCTTTCCACCTCATCCCCATTGCAAACTTGCCAGGTTCCTCCCTGGTTCTTACAATACAGTCCTCCACAGAGCTCAAGAGGAGGCACCTCCTAACCTTGCATTCTCCCCATGTGCTTCTGGGTCATCATCCCCTGAACTCCCTGAGCTTGCCCCACACCAACCGTGTTAGTTCCTGAGACGCTCTAGACCTCCCAAGGCCTAGGCAGGTGTCGTCCTCCCTACCACCAACCACCTCCAAAGTGCACCATGTATGTTAATTTTTAATTTGTTCTTTTTAGTGATATACTAGGTTGTATTTTCACATATGCATACATGGAGTACAACTTCCCATTTTTTTGGTTTGTACATGATGTGGAGTTATACTGTTGTATAACTGTTGTATATTCATATAAGAACATAGGAAAGTTATGTCTAATTAATTCTACTGTCTTTTCTATTCCCATCCCCACTTCCCTTCATTCCCTTTTGTCTAATCTAGTGAACTTCTATTCTTCCCTTTCCCTATCCCTGCCTATTGTGAATCAGCATCTGCATATCAGAGAAAATATTCAGTCTTTGGTTTTTTGGGATTAGCTTATTTTACTTAGCACAATAGTCTCCAGTTGTATCATTTGCCATTTACTAGCAAATGCCATAATTTTATCCTTTTTATAGCTGAGTAATATTCCATTGTGTATATATACCACATTTTCTTTATCAATTCATCTGTTGAAGGGTGGTGGTTCCATAGCTTAGCTATTGTGAACTGAGCTGCTGTACACATTGATGTGGTCACATCACTATAGTATGCTGATTTTTAAGTCCTCTGGGTATATACTGAGGAGTGAGATGACTGGGTCAAATAGTGGTTCCATTCCAAATTTTCTGAGGAATCTCCATACTGCTTTCCATAGTGGTTGCACCAATTTGCAGTCCCACCAGCAATGTATGAGTGTGCCTTTTCCTCCATATCCTCACCAACATTTATTGTTATTTGTATTCTTGATGATTGCCATCTGACTGGAGTGAGATAAAACCATGTACTTTTTAATCAGTGTACTCATCTTCTTTGTAACGATGTGTTTAGGTGATTATCTGATGGATGTGAACACCATAAGATCAGGAGGCATGTGTTTTTGCTCTCCATTCTTTCTCCAGCACTGGGCACATAGTCTGGCACAAAGTAGATGCTTAATAACTTTTTTAATCAAGTAAATCAACACATAAGTTAATTAATAAGCCAGTGAAAGAATAAATTGATGGATAAGTGAATGAGGAGGACTGGGGTAATAATCAGGAATGGCAGTGGGCCTCAGACTGCACATTTTCTCTTAAATTGAAGAGGAGGAACATTTACATTGCTCTGTGCCGGGGTCCAGCCCTAGCAGGGGTCGGGGGTCCTAGGTGGATGGGAGCCGTCGGTGCAGTGGAGAAACAGCACACAGAGACACTAAGTGTTCTGAGGCTGAATCTGTCTTTATTTTTTCTGCCAGCCTTTTTATAGATATTTTTCTTTAGTAATGATCATATCATTTTTTGTTAGTTTAAAACAAGAAAACCCTTCAAAAGTACAATCTATGCTTCTTCTCAAAGTCACATTCTCTCTCTGACAGTCCCGACCAAATCAACCTTATTTCCCAGGTAGATTAAAACAAGCTTGTCTCCCAGCTAAACTGGGGGCACCATGATCTGCCAACCTTTAACCTTCAGAACAAACACGTTACTAGATTTTCTGAGAAACTACCCCCACCAAGAACTCCACTGTTTAACAGTGAAAAGTTTTTACTATTATTAAAGGGCAAAGAAATCAACTTGTAATTAATATTTAGTCTATTCTAATTTCATATAATGGCAGACTACAATCTTATTCTGATTCTCAAAGAATTAGACTAAACATAGGAAAAGCACAAATTATATTTATGACTAACCTAAATGTTCCTATTATGTAAAGTATCTCTAGAATCAACTATTAAAACTAGGAAAGCAACAAAGGCTAAACACCGCATCCAAGCTCAGAGGAATGCCTCTTTATCCATCTATTATTATACTAAAGTAATCACAGACTCCTTTTAACTGGAGCATAGCTACAATTATTTATTTTCACATATTTTATCTATGTATTACTACTAAATTTTCATTGTGCACTATTTTGTGTCCCAATACAGTAAAACCTTCCCAATGTTTTCCAATAAGTTTCTAATGATATATTGATTATTAATATTAAAAAGCAACTACACCTGGAGACATGCCACATCTATGGCCCCCAAGAGGGAGGACGATCAACAGAACCGTGTCAAGTGTTGAGTCCTCTATTCCAACAGAGCCCTGCGTGTCAAATGTCAGAGCGGCAGGAAATAGACACAGCAGCTCTGCATGTGTGACTCGTATTGAGCCAGATATTCTACACTTGATTCAAAATCAGAGCACCCTGATTCTAAAGTCCCTGGTCTTTTTACTCTACTTGGTGTCCTTCCATACATGGAATAAGTTAGACATCAAGGCAGTAGGGCAATGTGGAAGAGCTGCTAATGTCTTCGAAGACATTTATAATCTATGGAGCCATTACACATTAGTTGATATAACAAAACACTTAGGTATCACTTGCTAGGTGCCAGTCTTAGTTTCAATGCTTTGCCAATCCTGACTCATGCAATATTAACCCTAGGAAGTAGCTTCCATTTTTATCAAAGATGCCCCTGAGTCACAGAGATCAAGGAACTTGCCAAAGGCTGCACAACTAGAAAACTGAAAAAAAATCAAGATTTAAATGCAAGTATAAGGTTCCAGAGTACAGGCACCAGACTGTCAAAGGATGTAATGTTCACAATTAAGATAGCACCACAGCTTTGCTAAAGTCTCAGAAAGTTTTTTTTCCTGTCAAAAATAAGGGAGAGTGTTCAAGTTTTGTTCCAAATGCAATGAAATGAAGAAAAAAAAGAAAACCCTGAATATAATGAATGAAGCAAATAGTTGAAGACTGAAAAGCAAGTGACTGCGGACAGACCAGGAGAGATAAGATCCCCATTTTCCCGTTCTCCTGATCCAGAGACAAAGGCATCCTGCAACCCAGGGACTGCAGGCAAGAAGTACTCTGAGAGAGCTGTTTTCTGGTCCAAAGAGTGGGCAAGGGGAGGCTCTCTGGATAAGAAAGAGAGAAAAAAAATCCATTTATTTTACTTCTTTTGCTTTTGCATTTTTCTCTCACCCCGTCCCCCACAGTGGTGGTGGTGGTGATTGGCAGCAGAGGTTGGGCAGGTGCCTAAACCTCAGATGAAAGGGAATACTTTCTGACCAGAGAGACTGAACCCAAGAACTTGAAGATAATATCCATCACTTTTTTATAGTATATACAGGTGGTCCCTGATTTACTTTGGTTTGATTTATGATATATATATTTATATATATATTTTTTTACTTTCCAAATAATAGAAAACAATACACATTCAGCAGAAACTGTACTGGGACTTTTGCATTTTAATCTTTTCCTGGGCAAGTAATATGTGGCATGACACTCTCACAATGCTGGTCAGTGGCACTGGGCGGCAACTCCTGTTAGTCATGTGATCATGAGGTCAAACTACCAACACTGTACAATCTACAGGGTTGCTAAGCTAGGGTGTTTGCTACTGGGTACACTTCATGTCTCTTCCATTTGCAATAGTTTCAACTTACTATGGGCTTATCAGGATGTAACCCCAGCATAAATCAGGAAGCATCTGTACTCTCTTGCTACTTAAGCTTAGAAGCAGACAATATTGAAGAACATGCAGAGAGGAGAACTTAAGTCACAGCTTCTTAGTCAGAAGACCAGAAAAGGGGGTTTCTGTGAGACAGTTTCTGGGGTTGGGGGGTCTTAGAGGGTAATGAGGAAATGACACCAAGAGGTTTCGTATGAGCTATGCAGACATGGATCTGTTCCCAAACAACCTACCTGAAACTTTAAGAACTGAACTGCGTGGTAGACCACAGCCCCAGTGTCAAATTGGCAACTTCACAGAAGACAGACAGAAATAGCACTACGGAGACTGAAAACCAGACCAACACTGGAGCAAGAGCTTAGACGAGGCAGGGAGGAACTGGAGCCTCCACAAAACCAAACTGGCTGCCTGCTAAACAAAAGAATAAGTAACATTCCACATATGGTTTAATAAAAGCAAGAGGGCCCCAAATCAAAAAGTCCTAGATACAGAGAGCAAAAAAAAAAAAATCTTAATATTTGAAAAGGGAAGAGTGTCAACCACCTGAAGATGACTCAGATACTGAAATGATTAGACATGGGCATGAAAACATTTATTTTATCCATGCTTCAAGAAGTAATAGATAAAATAAATAAATAGATAAAAAGAGAAAGCCTTGTCAGCTAAGTAGAATATATAAAGTAATTTTAAAAACATTAGAACTGAAAAACAGTATCATTGAAATAAAACATGTCCTGGGTGGGATCAACAGCAGAATGGACATGACAGAAGAAAGAGTTGGTAAATATAAAGACAGATCAATAACAGTCTCTAACAGTGAGAAAAAAGATTGGAAAGAAATGGATGAAGAGATTTCAGAGACATGACAAAGGGACAATATCTAAAGGTCTGGCATTTATGCCATCAGAGTCCCACAAGAAGATGACAAAGAACGAGGTACAAAAGAAAAAGTTAAAGACATCATGGCTGAACGTTTCCCAGATGGCTGGAAAACAAATGAGCAGCAAAGTCCATACAGAATGAAATTTTAAAAATCCACATTTGGAAACATCAGAATCAAAATACTGAAAGATTAATGATGAAGAAAACATTCTGAAAGCAGCCAAAGAAAAATGAGCATTATGTCCAGAGGAACAATTATTTGAATGGCTGCAGATTTCTCCTGGAAGCCGGAAGGCAGCAAAATTAATCTTTAAAGTGCTAAAAGAAAAGAATTGTCAAGTCAGAGTTTGATCTATTCAGTGATATTCTGTAGGAAAAATGCGGAAGGGATGACATTCTGAGGTAAAGAAAAACTGAGAGAATTCATCTCCAAAAGAAGGAAGTTCTTGAAAGAAAATAAACTCAGGGAAACATGAATAAGTGGAGAGTACTAGAATTAGTGAGTGTCTGCTTCAATGAAATATTTTTTTCATCTGAAATTCTTTAAAATAGATATGATACTTGAAAGCAAAAATTAAAGTTTTTGTTTTTGTTTTTTAACCAGAGATTGAAACTACCCAGGGGCACTTAACCACTGAGCCATGTCCCCACATCCCAGTCCTTTTTTATTTATTTATTTATTTTTAAATTTTGAGACAGAGCCTTACTAAGTTGCTGAAGCTGGCCTCAAACTCATGGTCGTTCTTCCTCAGCCTCCAAGCCTCAGGATTACAGCACCACCACCATGCCCAGCCAAAGTGCTTTTAGGTGGGATTTTTCAAAGTATCTAGATGTAAGTCATATGAAAATACAACATTAATAGGAGAATAAAGAGATCTGCATAGTGCTAAGTTTTATATATGCCACTTGACATGAAAAAGAAAGTTAATTGCTAGTAGTTTCTAGATTCAGTCTCTAACACCAAATATATGTATACATTTTATAAAAATGAAATTTACACATTTTAACTACTAAAAAATTATTCAAAGAGATACTTAAAAGCTTAATGGATTAATTAAAATGGAATACTAAAAATCTTTAAATATTCCAAAAAAGACCAAAAGGAACACAGATAAATAAAAGGAAATAATAAATGACCAATAATGAAATTGTAACACTAAATTCAAACATATCATTAATTTTACTAAATGTGAGTAGTCTAAGTGCAAAACTTTTATACTTAATTTGTCAAAATAAATAAAAGACTCAACTATATGCTGTATAAATAAAAGTCACCTTAAATAAAATGATTCAGATGAGTTAAAAATAAAATGAAAGAAGTTGGATGTGGTTGGTGTAATAACAGCTAATGCAAAGCTGAAGCAGGAGGACTACAAGTTCAAGACAAGGCTGGAAAATGTACCAAGATCCTGTGTCAAAATAAGACTGAAAAACAAAAAAAGAGCTGGGGATGATTTTGTAGAGCAACCCTGGGTTCTACTTCCAATAGAAGAAGGAGAAGAAAAACAGCAGTACAGAAGGACAGTAGGATAGAAAGACAGGAGGAGGAGGAGGAGGAGAAGTGGAGAAGAGGAAGAGGAAGAAGAGGAAGATGAAAAGGAAGAGGAGGAGGAGGAAGAGGAAGCAAAGAGAAGGAGGAGAAGTCAAATGATTGAAAAAGAAAAACACATGAAAACACTAATCAAAGTAAATCTGGAGGGACTAGTTAATATCATGTAAGGAAGATGTCATAGCAGCAAAAATGACCAGGGATAAAGAGGAATATTAACAAAAGATAAAAGCATCAAGTCACCAAGAAGATATAATAGTACTAAATCTGTATGCATCAAACAATAGATAAATAAAGCAAAAGTGCGCATAACTGAAAGGAAAAACAGACAAACCTAAAATTAAAATTGGATATTTTAATATTTCTGTACTAGTAATCAATAAAATAAGTAGGAAGAAATCAGCCTGTATGTAGAACAAAAACAAACCTTCACAAATTTATATGAATTGAAATTATACAAAGTTTATACTCTCGTAGTAGAAATAAATTCAAAATAACAGAATGATAATTGGAAATATCCCAACACACGGAAGTTAACACACTTCTAAAGAACATATGGGAAAGTATCAAGAGAAATTGGGAAATATTTTGAAGTAAATATAATGAAAAGACAACATATCAACATTTGTGAGAAGTAGTTAATGCAGAGCATGACATGCTTATAGTAGAAAATAAAAAAGTCTCAAGTGAGCAGCCTATACTTCCACCAAATGTATTTTTTTTAAAAAAGAGCAAAATCAGCCCAAAGCAAGCAGATATATGGAAATAAAAAAGAGCAGAAATGAATTAAATCAATGAATTAAAATCAAACACCAATAGAAAAAGTAATGATCTATAAAGTTGATAAATCTCAAATAAGATTGTCAAAGAAAAAAGAGAAGAAATAAATTCCCAGTATCAGGAATGGACTATCACTATGGCACCACAGTCATTTAAAACTATTAAATACTGCAAATAGCTCTGTGCAACATAAAATTGACAACTTCAACAAAATGAACAAATTTCTTCTAAACTCACCCAAGAAAAAGCAGAACCTGACTAGTACCATATCTATTAGAGAAATTAAATTCTTAATTTGGAATTTTTGTAGAAAGAAAACTCCAAGTCCAGATTCCTGGTAAATTCCAATAGCATTTAAATAAGAAATACTTGCAATTCCACACAATCTTTTTCCAGAAAACAGAATAGGAAAGAACACTTTCAGACTTGTTTAGGAGGGTAGCATGGCCCTCATACCAAAGCCAGGCAAAGAGTAAAAGAAAAAAGAAACTACAGACAAATATCCTTCATAAACTCAGGGACAGGGGGAATCCTGAACAAAACATTAGCAGAGCAAATCCAGTAATGCATAAAAAGAATAACACATTGTGATAAACTGGGGTTCATCCCAGGAACGTAAGGCTAATTTAACATAGGAAAAATAATTGCTATGGTTTAGAGATGAGGTATTGCCCAAAAGCTCACATGGAGACGATGCAAGAAAGTTCAGACTGAAATGATTGGGTTATGAGAGCCCTAACCTAATCAGTGCATTAATCCCTGATAAGGATTAACTGGGTAGTTAACTGTAGGCAGGTAGGGAACTTTTAGCTTCAAAGGACATCGTCAAGAAAGTGAAAAGACAACCCACAGAACATGGAGAACTTTTTGCAAATCCTATAACTGTTAAAAGATTAGCATTCAGGATGCATAGAGAACTCTTTCAACTCAAAAATTGTTGAGCCCACTTTTAAAATGGGCTCAAAGGTAAAGAAATCAGAACCTGTATATATTCTTGCTGGAAATGTAAAATGGTACAGTCACTATGAGAAATAGTTTGTTATTTCCTCAAAATTTTCAGCATAAAGCTTTTTTTTCATTTTTTTATTAAAACTTTTTTACAGACTGCATTTTGATTCATTGTACACAAATGGGGTACAACTTTTCATTTCTTTGGTTGTACACAATGTAGATTCATACCATTCATGTAATCATACATACACATAGGGTAATACTGTTTCATTCTACTATCTTTCCTTCCCCCACCCTCTCCCATCCCATTTTCCTCTACACCATCCCAAGTTCCTTCATTTTTCTCTCCCTACCCCTCGCCACCCCCTCCCACCCACCTTTATGTATCTTCATCCACTTATCGGAGAAAACATTTGACCTATGGTTTTTTTGGGCTTGGTCTATTTCACTTAGCGTGATATTTTCCAACTTCATCCATTTACCAGCAAATGCCATAATTTTATTCTTGTTTATAGCTGAGTAATATTCCATTGTGTATATATACCACAGTTTCTTTATCCATTCGTCAATTGAAGGGCATCTCAGTTGGTTCCACAATCTAGCTATTGTAAATTGAGCTGCTATGAACATTGATGTGGCTACATCACTGTAGTATGCTGATTTTAAGTCCTTTGGGTATAAACCGAGAGTGGGATAGCTGGGTCAAATGGTGGGTCCATTCCAAGTTTTCTGAGGAGTCTCCATACTACTTTCCAGAGTGGCTGCACCAATTTGCACCTCCACCAGCAATGTATGAGAATGGCTGCTATCAAGAACAGAAGCATAAAGTTTTTATATGATCTAGCAATTCAGCTTCTGGAGAATTCCATCCAAGATGGTTGAAAAGATACACCAACACAAAAACTTGGACATGAGTGTTCATAGCAGCCTTATTCATAATAGCCCAAAGTGGAAGCAGCCTAAAAATCTCCATTGGCCGATGAATGAATAAAAAAATAGGTTACAGTCAGACAACTATAACCTATAATAATGGCCAAAAAGTAGAAACAGTCTAAATGTCCATTATCTGATGAATGAATAAAAAAAAAAAATAGTTTATAGTTATCCAATTGAGTAAAGGATTCATACCATACCCATGAAAAACCTTGAAGGTTTAAACTAGACTAAAGAAGCCAGCCATGAAAGACCACATGTATGATTCCATTTATATGAAGGGTCAAGATCAGAAAAACAGACAGGAAGATTAAGTTAGTGGTCCCAAAGGGATACAGGGAAGGGAAGGAGGTATAGCACCTAGGTAACGATTTGAAGTTTCTTTTTGGGTGACGAACATGTTCTGAAATCAGTGGTGATGACTGCACAACTTTATGAAAAATATTAAGAAACACCAAATTGTATACCTTAAAAGGGTGAGTTTTAGGGCATGTGATCCCTTCTTAATTTAAAAAGAAATGGTATCTGTAAATGGACCCTTTACTAAAAAGAATACAGAGGTGAAAAGCATGCAAAAAGGTGTTCCGTAACTGTGGCATATATATACAATGGAATATTACTCCGCCATGAAGAATGATAAAATTATGGCATTTGCAGGCAAATGGATGAAATTGGAGAATATCATGCTAAGTGAGATAAGCCAATTTCAAAAAACTAAAGGATGAATGAACTCGCTGATAAGCGGATGAGGACATATAATGGGGGGTGGGAGGGGTTAGCGTTAGGGTTAGGGTTAGGTTTAGGGTTAGGGTTAAGGAGGGTGGTAAGAATGGAGGAAGGAAGGACTGTATAGAGGGAAAAGAGGGGTGGGAGGAGTGGGGGGAAGGGAAAAAATAACAGAATGAATCAAACAACATTACCCTATGCAAATTTATGATTACACAAATGGTATGCCTTGACTCCACGTACAAACAGAGAAACATGTATCCCATTTGTTTACAATAAAAAAAAAGGTGTTCCGTGTCGTCACCCATTAAGGAAATGCAAGTTAAAACCATAATGAGATGTCACTGCACAGCTATTGAAACAAACTGAAATATAAAGGACAATGCCAAGTACTAGTGAGGATGTGATCAGCCAGACCTCTCGTATGTGACTGGTAGAGAGGCCACATGGTACAGTCACTCTGGAAAACATTCTGACAGCTCCTTGAAACATTAAACAGACATTTATATAACCCAGTCATTCTACTCCACGTACTCACCTTCCACAAAATAAAAGCATGTGTCCATGTATAAGCAGATCCTGCAGATAGAGAGTATTTGTTTGCATTAGCTGAAAGCTGAAAACAACAAAAATATCCTTCAATCATCAGATGAATAAACTTTGATACACCCATACAATGGCATACTACTCAGCCATGAAGAAAGAATGCTTTATTTATAAATACAGAGAAAAGGGTGAGTTTCAAAAACATTAACACTGAATGAAAAATCTCAGAACACTACATTTATGTCTCCATTCATATTGCATTCTGAAAAAGTAAAAGTATAGGGGTGGAGATGAGATGAGGGGTTGCCAAGGATGAATGGGGGACTTGACTGCAAAAGAACATCCTGCAGGGTTTGGGGGATTGTGGTAGTGCTTATGAGAAACTATGCATGTGATCAAACTCATCAAACTGCATAGAGAAAGAGAGAGAAGAAATAAATGACTCAGGAAAAATAATCTAGGACTTCAGATGATACTAATATGTATATCATGTTAGTATTTCTATCATCTCTTCTTCAGAATTGTGGACTTGGTCAAGAAGTAGAGTATAGAAGGTTACTTTCTGAACTACTCTACGGTGCAGGACCAGAAAAGCGGACAAACAGCTTCTCTTTGAGGTCAATTAAAAGGAAAAAGAAAGAAATCTTACTGAGATTTAATACTGGACTCTCAGAATAGCCTAGGGACACAGAATGTTAGATAGAATAAAATTAAAAAAAAAAAAAAAGTAAAAGAAAAAAGCCCACATTTTGCACTGGCGACTGCCAGTGTAGATCCACTGCGGAAGATTGGAGGGAGAAACTAAGAGAGCCTGCATTTTGGGTGGCACCAAGGTATGTCTTGAGGCAGCGAGGACAGTGACTGGGGACATTATTGAACTGATCCAGTGGAGAGCTGCACTTGGCCTGTGAGAGGGATGCTGTGCATCTCCCAGCGATCTGCAGAGAGCAGAGTTGGCTGCCACCTTTTTCCACTGTGCTATGGTGGCTGGCAGGTATGGGTCCAAACCCAGGTGTCCAGACCTGTATGATTCCAGCTGGGTCTGAAAACCTGACCTGGCAGAGGCCTGTTCCATGACCCAGAGTGTGACTAGAAAACCAGGCAAAATTCAGGCATGGAAAATGTTATATACCCAGGGGAATTCCAGACATTCAGACCTGAGAGATCCTGGTCACCTCTCACTCTATGAATCTCATGATTGTCAGGATCAACTGGGGAGGACTTGGGACTTGATTGGGTGGAGGTGTGGCAGGGGGGTTGTGAATATGTGCTTTTGTTTGTTTTTGTTCTTTTCAGTTATCCATGACAATAGAATGTATTTTGAGATATCACAGATACATGGAGTATAACTCCCCATTCTTGTGGTCGTACATGATGTGGAGTTTCATTTGTCATATATTCATTTCTGAACATAGGAAAGTTATGCCCAATTCATTCTCCTGTCTCTCCTGTTCCCATCCTCCATCCCTTTCCCCCATCTCCCCCTACCATCCAATTCAGTGAACCTCCACTCCTCCCTTTCCCCTACCTATTGGAATATGTGCTTTGGGATTGAGCCCAGGAGACTGAGATACAGAAGTAACAGGAGGTGGAAGAGGGTGGAGGACTGGCTCCTCCGTCCCTCCAGCAGAACCCAGGGAGATTCAAATGATACAGAGCCCAGTGTAGACTAGAAGCAGCAGGGCTCTGGAGGTGTGCTGATTTAAAAGCTTCACCAAACATCATTCCAAAAGCACCAGAGGTCTAGCTGGACAGAAACCCCACCACTAGGAGCACTTGGGAACCCCTTTCACGGAACTCTACAGTGACCCTTAGCTTTGAGTGGGGCAGACAACACCCCCCAACTCACCCCACCCCATACTACCAAGAAGGGAAGCTGAAAATGGACCATGAGGAGCTTCACAAAAAGAAGGAATTGACAGCCCCCAAATACTACTCTTGCACATAATGCATACATCAAGAAAAAAATGGGAAGAAAGACAAATGGGAACTGACAACCAACATATAATATTATAGACAATTTTTCAACCATTATAATGGAAACAATCCCTTAATATTCCATCAAGAACTTTTTTTTATAACTTTTATGTGCTGCATGGTCCACAGACAGTTGAACATATACATATTTGTCTCACTCTTCTTATTTCAAACATTTCTTGAAGGTAGTTATTTTCTTGACTCTGTCTTTTGAGGACTAGGGTTTTTGATTAGTATACTTTGGTTTTGTTTCATTTTTTTAAATTTTATATTGTTTTTCTCCTATTTCCTTTGATTCCCTTCCTCTCTCTTTTTCCCTAACAGCCAAATTCTATTATTCTCTCTTTCATTCTTTCTTTAACTATTTACTACTACCCTCTCTCTTATCTTCACTCTCAATTATTACATCCTACATCTCCTCTGCATTCTCCCTCTCATCTTTTTGAAATAGCAAACCCTTTTGGAAATATACTGTTCCTACTGTTGGCAATTGCTTATCGTAACGTGTGCATTTATAGTGCCAATTAGCATTGTAGATGAAAAACAGGAACTAAGTATTTGGTTTCATGCTGCATATTGATTGTATTGGTGGTTTTATTATTTGTTTCCCCCTACAATGGGAGGTACTAGAAATCTTCAAGGACACTATACATTCATAGGGTAGAGGCTCTGCCATCTATGATTCTTACTGATAAATGGGTAAACATACAAACAAAATGAAAAAACAAGGGAACAAACATTATCAAACAAGTCAAAATACCTCATTAACAGAATCCAATGATTTCATAGTGGAGGAAATGTCAGAGAAGGAATTTAGAAAGTCAATAGTTAAACTGATCTGTGAGGTAAAAGATGATATAAGGTATAAAATCAGAGAAAAATCCAAGCTGTGAAAGATCACTTCAATAAGGAGTTAGAAATTCTGAAGAAGAATCACCTGAAAATTCTTAAAACAAAGGAATCAACAAACCAAATTAAAAACTCAATGGAATGCATCACAAGCAGATTAGACCACTTGGAATATAGGGTTTCAGACAACGAAGACAAAATATGTAATCTGGACCTTAAAGTTGACCATGGAGAAAAGATGTTAAGAGAAAATAAAAAGAGCATTCCAGAAACATAGGATAACATGAAAAGACCAAATTTAAGATTTGTTGGGATAGATGAAGTTTTGGAGATTCAAACCAAAGGAAGGCACTATATTTTCAATGAAATAATATCAGAAAATGTCCCAAACCTTACAAATGAAATGGAAAATCAAATACAGGAGGCTTATAGGACCCCAAATATACAAAATTACAACAGGCCTCCACTAAGGCACATCTTAATGAAAATGCCCAACATACAGAAAAAGGATAAAAATTTAAAGGCTGCAAGAAAAAAACAATAGGTCACACCTAGAGGGAAACCAATCTGAATATCAGCTGATTTTTCAACCCTAAAAGCTAGGTCTTGGAATAATACATGCCAAGTCCTGGAAGAAAATGGATGACAACCAAGAATACTATATCTGTCAAAATTAAACTTCAGATTTGAAGATGAAATGAATACCTTCCATGATAAACAAATTTAAAAATTCACAACTAGAAAGCCTACACTACAAAATAAACTCCATGAAATGTTTCATGAAAATTTAAAAAGTAAATTGAAAATCAGCAAAGGGAGGAAGTAAATTACAAAAACAGCTAATCAAAGGGGAAACTAATTCAAATTAAAAACCAGAAATAAATCAAAATGACAGGGAATAAAAATTATTTATTAATATAACATTGAATGTTATTCAAACTTATTAATCAAAAGACCTAGACTGGCAGAATGAATTGTAAAATAAGACCCAAAAAAATGCTGTCTCCAAGAGAGTCACCTTTTAGGCAATGACATCCACAGACTGAAGGCAAAATAATGGGGAAAATTATATCATTCACATAAATCTCATAAACAAGCAGGGATTTCTATCCTCATATCAGACAATGTGGACTTCAAACCAAAGTTAATCAGAAGGACCAGGAAGATCATTTCACACTGCTTAAGGAAATTATACAACATCAAGATATAACAAACATAAATATTTATGCCCCAAACATTGGAGCACCTTCGTATACCAAACAAACCCTTCTCAATTTCAAGAACCAAATAGACCATAGTACAATAATACTGGGTGAGTTTAACATGCCTCTCTCATCACTAGATAGATCATTCAAACAAAAACTAAATAAAGAAACTATAGAATTTAAAAATTCAATTAATAATTCAGACTTAACAGACAGGTAGAATATTTCATACATCAATGACTGAATATACTTTCTTCTCAGCAACATATGGATCATTTTCTAAAATAGACCACAAAGCAATGCTTAGCAAATACAAAAAATAGAGATAATATCTTGCATTCTATTAGATCATAAAGGAATGAAATTAGAAATCAATGATATAATAAAAAATAGAAGATAATATAACACCTGGAAACTAAATTATATGCTACTAAATAATCAATGGATAGTAGAACAAATCAGGGATGAAATAAAAAAATACTTACGTGTAAATGAGAATAGCATTACAGCATATCAAAATCTCTGGGACACTACAAAAGCAGTTCTAAGAGGAAAGTTCATAGCACTGAGCTCATTCATTCAAAGAATTTAAAGTCAAAAAATAAATAACCTAACATTATATCTCAAGGCCCTAGAAAAAGAACAAATCAACACTAAATGTAGCAGAAGATCAGAAAATAATTAAAATCAGAGATAAAAATCAATGAAATTGAAACACAAAATTTTTTTAAAAAAATAAGTTCCTTAAAAAAAAAATCTATAAAATTGATAAACCCTTAGCCATGCTAACCAAGAGAAAAAGGGAAAAGAACTCAAATTTCTAAAATTCATGGTGAAAAAAGAAATATCACCATGGATACCACTGAAATACAGAGGATAATCAATATTTTGAAAATTTATACTCCAATAAAATAAAAAATGTTTAAGACATTGAAAAAATTATAGAGAAAAGTAACCTACCCAAATTGAATAAAGAGACCATAGAAATTTTAAATGGGTCAATTTCAAGCAGTGAAATTGAAGATGCCATCAAAAATGAGGGGATTATGAAAAAATGGTGGAATGAGACAGACTTCATTACCCTTTGCATATGTATGATTACAGAAATGAACCTACATCATGCACAACCATAGAAATGAAAAGATGTGCCCCATTTGTGTACAATGAATCAAATTGCAGTCTGTAAAAATAAAAAATAATAAAAAAAAATCTACCAAGAAAGAAAAGCCCAGAACCAGATGGATTCTCAACTGAGTTCTACCAGACCTTCAAAGAAGAGCTAACACCAATCTTCCTCAAATTATTGCATGAAATAGAAAAGGAGGGAACTCTTCTAAACTCATTCTATGAAGCTGGTATTACCCTGATACCAAAATCAGACAAAGACACATCAAGGGAAGAAAACTTCCAACCAGTATCCCGATGAATATAGATGCAAAAATTCTTAATAAAATACTGGCAAATCTTGTAGAATGAAATTGAACCTCCATCTCTTACCCTGCACAAAACTTGACAATGTGGATCAAAGATATTAGACCAGAAACCCTGTACCTACTAGAAGAAAAGATAGGCCCAACATCAATCATGTCAACTTAGAACCAACTTTCTCAATGAGACAACCTAAAGCACAAAAAGTAAAATCAAGAATCTTACTGATGTGATCCTATAATATGTATAATCAGAAAAATGAGAAATTATACTCCATTTATGTATGATCTATCAAAATGTATAAATGCATTCTACTGTCAGGTACAACAAATTAGAACAAATAAAAAGTAAAAAAAAAAATGAAAATTTAAATAAAAAGAATAAACAAATGGGATGGTTTCAAACTAAAAAGCTTCTTCATAGCAAAGGAAACAGTCAAGAACATGAAGAGAGAGCCTGTAGAATGGGAGAAAATCTTTGCCACTTGTACCTCAGATATATTATTAATCTCCAGGATATATAAAAACTCAAAAAAACTTAACACCAAAAAAATAAATAACCCAATAAATAAATAGGCAAAAGAACTGAACAGGCACTTCACAGAAGAAATATCATCAGTCAACAAATACATGAAAAAATGTTCAACATCTCTAGCAATTATAGAAATCCAAGTTAAAACTACACTGAGAATTCATCTCACTCCAGTCAGAATGGCAACAATCAAGAATACAAGCAATGATAAGTGTTGGCAAGGATGTGGGGGAAAAGGTACACTCATACATTGCTGGTGGGACTGCAAATTGGGGCAACCACTCTGGAAAACAATATGGAGATTCCTCAGAAAACTTGAAAGAGAACCACAATTTGATTCAGTTATCCCACTCCTTGGTTTATACCCAAAGAACTTAAAAACAGCCTACTACAGTGACATGACCACATCAAGGTTTATAGCAATGTTTGTAGCTGTTCACAATAGCTAAGTTATGGAACCAAAGTAGGTGCCCTTCAACAGATGAATGAATAAAGAAAATGTGGCAAACATACACAATGGAATAAAACTCAGCTATGAAAAAGAATGACTTTATGACATTTGTTGGAAAATGGATGGATCTGGAGACTATCATGCCAAGCAAACTAAGACAGTCCCCCAAAACCAAAGGTTGAATATTCTCTCTGATATGTGAATACTAACACACAAGTGGGGTCAGGAAGGGAAAAGAGAAGGTTAGTAGATTAGACAAAGGGGAATGATGAGAGGGAGGGTAACAAATAGGAAAGACAGTGAAATGATTCTGACATAAATTTCCCGAGAGAGAGAGAGAGAGAGAGAGAGAGAGAGAGAGAGAGAGAGAGAAACACACACAAATAAATGAATATACTGCAATGAATCTCTACATCATGTACAATCACAAAACTGGGATCCTAATTAGAATAAGATGTACTCCATATTTTTATAAACAAGTCAAATTATACTCTACTGTCATATACAAGAACAAAAATAAAAATTAAAAAATTAAAAAGGAGATCTGTAATTTAGTAAAAAAGACAAAATTAATAAATTTTAAATACCTATCACTAAAAATAATATTAATTCCTAAGATTGACCCTGGCCCTTTACTGATAACCTTTTGTAATCTAATCCCCCCAACATTATCGGGAGGTAGATAGAAAACAGTGTCAAAACCAAAACTAACTCCAGCATCCAGACTACTAAGCACATGAAAGTCAGAACAGTGTAACTGTCTCCTTCTCTTGAGGGTCTCTGTTATAAATTGAAGTTCCAGAAATACAGTGACATGCTATTTGTCACAACTGGTTTGATGCTTATGAAGACATAAGGGTGTTTTTTAGTGTGTTTTCCCCATCATGACCATAAAACCATCTCAGTAAGAACTTAAGTGATGGTTCCTATGTGCTCATCACTTCTTGCTGCCGTGTGGTACCTGACACCAAATGGCTCCTGATCTAAATGGAAATCACTGGCAACTGTTCCCCATGAGTAAATGAGAGGTAATTGTCTAGTCTAAAAAAAACTGAATTGGAGCGATCAGAAAGGTAGTTAAGGTGCAGCCTGGACTGCAGAAACTTCCCTGTAAAGAAAAAGCACTGTCAACATGCTAGAAGCTAGAGAAAGCTAATGTTACTAAACCCCAATTATAAACTCTAGATGGCATCTACAGTTAGTGCTGACTTACAGCATCATTTAAAAAAAAAAAGAAAGAAAGAAAGAAAAGGGATTTTCTAGGAAATAGAGTCCTTGGGGTTGAAGGAGATCCTCTCCAAACCTCTGATATTCCTATTTCATGCCTCTGCTCTGAAATCCCAGCGCCCCTTTGTTTACCAAGGGTAGAACTAACAACTGTATCCGGACTTCAGTTTTCTCCATCTTGCCTTCCCTGGACCACATGGTGGAAAACTCAGCTACCATCTTCTCTTAGTTTTACTTGTTATAATCTGAGCCACCAGCAGGATGATATAATGACTTCCTCAGTGCCACATTTCTTGGGGAAGAACTCTGCTTGGCTCCCCATTGTCAGATGACTAAGCTTATACCAATCACCTGCGATGAATGGGGCAGACAGACATTCCTGCACAACGGGGTAAGAGTGGAGCAGAAAAGACCAAGCAGTCCCTGCATTCCAAAGAGAGACTTCCTTGTCCAACCCTGCAGTACTCTCTTCTCAGAACCATTTGTCATATTAACCAGTCGTTACTGAATACTTACATACTAAGCGCTTAAGCCCATTTTCATTTAATGCTCAATGAGATCAGTGCTATTATGCCCATCTCTTCATGGATAGAATTTAGGCACATAGTAGTTACATAACTTGCAAGATCACAGAGATAGCAAATAATGAAACCAGAACCTACACTGGGCTATAGTATATTATTGTTAATTTTTTCAATATGTACTATCCAATTAGCTATTTTAGAGCTAACATGCTTCTTAAGGATATGTGTCATTACATATATATTCCCATCTCCCCCACTCTTCTCACTTTCCCCTACATCTTAGCCTTGGACATGCCCTGCAATCCAGGCCAGAGAATGCCAGGGCCCCAGGTGAGATGCGATCAGAGTGCCTGCCAAGGAAGGAACAGATGGGTCTGCTAAATGGCGAAATCAAGCCCCTGCCACAGTAATGGCAATAAGCATCCCACATAAAATAATTACTTCCAGTTTGCTTGGCAGGTTGGATGAAGTCCGAGGGAAGGTTAATTTATCTTTCACAGCTTTGAGCCTTCAAGCTGTGGTTTCCCAAGTGAAAAGGATCTCTTTTCAATGATTCTTTGCAAGATCCATTTAGTCATGACAGAACCACCTCCTCCTCACTGAGTGGCAAAGTCTATTTGGAGTCCCTTTGCTGGACAGGGACCAGGATGGGGGAGGAGATTAAGCCACATGAAGATTAAGTCTATAGCAAAGGTCTAAGGTAAGTGGGGAGGATGTGAGAGTAGCTTCGAGTTCTCTATGCCAGTTAGCTGTAGCATGCAAAATCTGTAATGATTTACTCCTCTGCGGAATGTTTATAACCATACACGGTTCATCTGCTTAAGAAATATGAGGATTATTGAAGGAGACAAAGGTCACAATAAAGCTTGGAATGGTTAAAGGTGCTTATGAACTTCCAGGAACAGAGTCCAGGCATTGATAAACCTCTGATGGATGCCCAAATGGCAGTCTTCCTATTTCAACCCTTCTTCACCTCTTTACCAAGACCTTGCCTTTCTCCCATTAGGTCCAAACTGTTAATTTTCTTAATTATGGGAATAAAAAAAAAACTGTGTGTCTTCAATAACCAAATACCTACTCCCATTAAACGGTAGGGGTCTAACTTCAATTAGAATCCAGGGTCATCTTGATGCACATCTAACCAACTCAGTCCAGTCTCTTTTTCAGAGAAACTGGATTCACTCAGGAAATCGGTCTTTGATAGGAAAACAAAAGCAGTTCAAGGGTTTCACCCCCCAAATGCCCTACATGGTGCCCCCCAAGGACACATTCATTTCTAATTCCTGCTTTACTCATCTTGGGTCAGAAGTGATCTCCTAATGGTAGCAAAGGAGGCAATTTAGCACACTGGGAAGAGAAACACATAATGGTAAGTGTTTTGAGATTTGTCAGTGATGGAAGACATCCAAATTTCCTTCTAAAAAATATAGAAACAGTCATAATCACAAAAGTAAAAGAAGCAAAAATATTTTAGTTGATGTGGAAAATAGCTTTACCCCTTCTATGCTGAGATGACATGTGTTGTTTCAGTCTCCAAGTTACCGTACTCCCTTCTGTGAACAGCATTTTCTGTGTGTAACTTCCCTTCCTCCCTCCCAATCCATGTAGTTTGCAGCATGTAGAATTCATAGCTGACAGTCATTTTATTTCCATAGTTGAAAAATGTTATATTGCTTCAGTCTGGATGCCATGATTTCAAATGAGAAATCCACTGTTAATCAAATTGGTTTTTCCCTCTGAGCAAAGCCTTGTTTCCCTGTGACTATTTTCATGATTTTTTTCTTTGTATTTACTTTTAGGAAGTTTCATTATGATATGCCTTGATATGAACTTTGTAGTATCTTATTTGGCATTCACTCAGCTTCTCGAATATGTAGGTATATGATCTTTGCAATATTTAGAAAGTTTTCAGTTGTTGTTTCTTTGAATACTTCTTCAGCACTAATATCCCTTTCTGACACTCCAGTGATACAAGTGTTAGTTCTTTTGTTTTTGTCACAGGTCCTGTTTTAGTCATCTTTATCACCCCTGTGACTAAAAGACCTGATAAGAACAATTTTAGAAGAGGAAAAGTTTATTTGGGGGCTCACAGTTTCAGATGTCTCAATTCACACACAACCAACCCCATTCTCAGGTCTCAAGGTAAGCAGAACATCATGGCAAAAGAGTGTGGCAGAGAGAAACTGCTCATATGATGATCAGGAGGCAGAGAGACAGAGACTCCACTCACCATGACCCACCTCCTACAGCCACATCCTACCCACCTTCAGTTACCACTCAGTTAATTCCATCAGGGGGATTAATTCACTGATGGGTTAAGGTTCTCATAACTCAATAATTTCTCCTCTGAACCTTCTTTCATTGTCTCACATGTGAGTTTTGGGGGGATACCTCAAATCCAAACCATAGCAGGTCCCTAAGACTGTAATTTTCTTCTTTCAGTCTATTTTATCTCTGTTGTTCAGACTAGGTAAATTCTCTTGATTTTGCCCAAACTTGACTGATTCCTATGGCATTTCTGCTCTACTAATGAGCTCATTCAGTGAATTTATCATATTTTTTTCATTCTATAATTTCCATTTTATTCTTTTCTTAAACTTCTAATTTCTTAAGATTTTCTACCTTTTCATTTGTTTCAAGAGAATTCACAATTACCCGTTGAAGCACTTTTAAGATGGCTGCTCTAAAATTCTTCTTAGATGATTCCAACGTTCTGACTCATCGTGGTGCTCACATCTGCTGACGGTCTTTTCTCACTCAAGTTGTAACTTACCTGATGATGAGTGATTTGTGTTTTTTGTTTGTTTTGTTTCTTAGACATTGTTTATATTGTGAGGTTCTAGATTTTCCATTTTATCTTCAGCTCACTGATATGTTCCTGGAAAAAGCAGGGTTCCCACTAAGACCAACTTCTTATCTTTAACTTGAGGTGCAAGCCCAGATCCCTGGGAGGCCCTAGTGATGGAGAGAAGAGGGTAGAGACCAATGGCTCACAAGTCACATTGGTGCTGCAGAGTAAGAATAAAAGCTCAGCTACCTGCTGGTCCCTACTGAGGAGAGATGGAGAATGAAATGTCAACTAGCTCCATCCACCTCCTGCCACCTTGTTCATCTAGGTGATGCCAGTTGGGGGTAGAGACTTGGAAGAGGAGGGTAGAAACCAGAATGCTGACTAGCCCTGCTTCACACACCTTGTTCAGTCTTATCATAGGTGGATGAGGAGGTTTCGCTCCCAATGAACCCCAGTGACATCAGGAGTTGGAGAAAGTAAAGTGAAGTGCAGACCAGCTCCAACGCAGGCTACCTTGTTCAGTCTCACTGATGCTGGAGGTTGAGGAATGGTTTAAATAAAATGGAAATAATGAGGGTATGTCCCTTACAAGCTTATTTTAAGCATTTAATGAAGCAACGTATGTTCTGTCAGTGCTTGGCATGCTGGGAGTTCTCACTGAACATAGGTGATAACGAGTGGTTGAAGATGGTTGTTAATGGCAGACCTATGTCTTCTGCTTTCTTTTATCTCTCATAGGACTTTTATCTCTCATGGTAAGTGCTTAAGAAATATGCCAGCACCAACCAAGGTATGAGGAAGGACCAGATGAAACCTTGCCAACTCAACTTTCTGTCCCACCACAACACTTGTTTTAATATAAAGATTAGAACTGGATGACCAACTGCATTCCCATCCTCTGCTGTCACACAGTATAACGTCATCTTCCATACCTGCCTCTCTCGGGATTCCTGCATCAAAAGTGATTTCCCGTGGCTCTGACATCCTTCTTGCCCTACAGAATCTTCTCTAATCAGAATGATGTTCAGTCTTCCCTCCCTCCTTTGGTTCACCAGTTTCTAGTGCCATTTTTTAAGAAAGGACCCCCAGAAGAACTTATATGTGAGGAATCAGTTATGAGGAATGGACAGTGGAAATGGTCGACACCAACATCAATATTGGATCTATGCATTCACATTTGGGTTTTTCAATGTAGTGGCATGCAAAGAAATGCAGACAGGTTAATGGTACTCCATACACACATGTACAGTAAAAACCATCCCTGCTGAGTTGACAGGGTCTCAAGCAAAGAGAGGGCTCTGAAGTGAGTTTATCTAAGAGCAGCCATGTTGAAAAAGCTTCTCTTATTTTAAACTAATTGCCAACATTATTGAAAAAAATTGCCTGGTATTTATTTCTATTTCGTTAGACCTTTTCATTTCACATTGACAACAGGAATTAGTACATCTAAATGACATTTTTGTTTTTATCAATGATCTTTTGGCTCTCAAGGCATTTCTTTTTCTCTTATACTAATTTCTTATTAACCTGTTTCATGGAGTGTGGTAACTTTAGTCCTATTTCTATCCTACCCTATCATGCTTTTGTTACCCTAAAGTCATACTTCTCAAATCAAGGCAATTTTTGACCCCCAGGGGATATTTGGCAATAATGGGAAACCTTTTTTGATCGTGACAACCTGAGAGGAGACTAGTGTTCTTCACATCTAGTAGTAGAGAGCAGGGACACAGCTGAATGTACCATGATGGACAAGATCTCCCTGGTCTCTAATATCATAGTGTTGAAGTTGTGAGCCATGCCCTAGAGACCGGAGAACAAAATACTTCCAAGACATCCTCGTAGCTAGAATTCTATTAGAAGTCTTCTTCACAAATGCATTGGCAGAGTGTTCAGGTATTCTGCCAAAACTGTGATTCTGGTTCTAGTGTTTGGTCCCTAACCTTGTGTGTCAAGTGCTACAAATCACCATGGAGGTTTATACTGAAGGTACCCCACTCCACATGTTATTGGTTGTTTCTTTTGGTTTCTTTGCTCCCAGCTGTGTGCCTTCAATCTTGTTTCTCGGCCCTCTTAGAAGTTCTTATGGGTGACTTAGTGACCTATAGTGGATCCCTTTCTGCTTAAACTACTTAGCATGTATTGGTCTGCAATTAAGCACCCTAAATGACATAGTAAATTATTAGAGGCAATCAATCTTGAAGAAAACGGGAATATGGGATTGATTATAGAACCTGGTTGACTTTAAAGTCAATACAAATCCAGTTAGCTTTAGGAGATGAAACTTTATAAGGTTTTGGAGGACTAAAGTGACTGTTTCTATGCACTATTACAAAGTACAATGAATGAAAACATGTGCAGTGGTTTGTGTGATGAATTAAAGTTGATCACAAATTCTATGTCATGCATCCATCTATAACCCCCTTCACTTGAACCTGGATGCCCCTTTTGCCTGATTCAATGAATAGAAACATAACAAAATTCTATGGAACTTTAGAGACTAGGCCTTAAGATATCTACAGAGTTCACTTTTACCTCTTGGCTTTAGGTATGCAGCTACCATACTGTGAAGAAGCCCAAAAGAGCATGCCAAGAGGCCACAGGGAATAGAACTGAGGTGTTTTTAGACCAAAAATCAACAGCATTTAACCCACACTCCAAATCAGCAACTAGACCTTTCTGTCACCTATCTCGAATCTTCTAGCCACTATAAACCTTTAGGTAATCACAGTCCCAGCAATCACCACTAAATCTGGTCAATCTACACATTTGTAGGATAACCACTTATCGTTTTAAGTCACTAAGTTTGGAGGCGGATTGTTACACAGCAGTAGACAAAACAACTGACTGCTTGTAACTACACTGGCAAGCTTAACAACACAAAATGGCAAGTTCAGCTTAAAACACTCTATTCAAGGCATAGTCAGAGTTTCTGACTCACCTAAAATAATGTTTCCAAAATAAGATGCCAAGTTTAATCTTGTGATTCGCACATTCAACAAAGATTGAATATGTAATCTTTAGATCACTCAGGTACCAGTTTGAGAATTGCTTGAGAAAGAAGAGGATATTGTCAGAATCATGACTTTTGAAAGAGTCTGAGCAATTCTGAGGCCCTCCAGTCTTCCAAATCTGACCTTTCATTATGAACAAAAGCAGTCCCTCTTTCCCTGTTTGATAAAACTCACCCTGCATCTTAGAATAACTAACACAGATGTCACCTACTGTGGTTATTCCCACAGGGATATCAGTTGTTCCTTTTGTCTCAGTGTATTTCCTCTTCTAGGATCCAGGTCTAAAACCGGAGACAGAGCTCAACATGACTCGTGGCAGAGTTATAGAGGAAAATCAGAAAAGCAGAGACACACTAAAAGGAATACAAGATTTTACTAAACTAAGTCAACAAAATTTGAAAAACAGAGAAGATCATAGATCAGAGAGGAAGTAACATAATTTTGAATGAGGCAGAATTTCACGCTGTTTACCCAAGATCCTCAGTTGGGTGGGCTCACTTGAGCAGCTGGAAGGGATTCCAAATGACTGATATGAATCTTGACTCTGTGGTAGACTATGGTAAATAAAGTTGATGATTATGTAATTTCTTGGTACAAGGTGGGAAGCAATGTAGAAAGATACAGGGATAAAGGAACGTTTGAATAAATGTATTCTACTCCATTGACCTGCCACCCTGGAGAAGGTTAACATTGAGAAATGCATCAATGAATGAAGCAGTGAAATCCTTGAAAAGCACTTTAGTGGCAGCATTCTGTGAGCTACCTATGATAATGCTACCACTGAAATGGGCTTTCCGATTTCAATGGAGAAGAGAGGGTGGAAGAACAATCACAGGCAAAGTCGATACAAATACAATAATTGACCCTGTGACAGGTCTGATCCCTAGGAATATCTAGCAGTGACTAACTGATCCTGGGGACTGGAAGATAGCTCACTAGAGTCCTCCATGATTGGTATCATCGAAAATCTCCAAATCTAGAAAGCAAAGCTTAACTTGTGTCAACATGACAAATCATGGCTCTGACCAAATTCTGAGACCCGAGTCAGCTTACAGAACCAGAATCCCTTGAATGAGAGAGAAACTCAGTTCACTCGAGGATGGAGTCTGCAATTATATCACAGGTACCTGTAGCAAATCCTTTCTTATACTCTCCTCCAAATGGTCCCTTGCTATTTTACTTCTTTGTTTTTTATCTCTTCCTCATGGAATATTTTGCTGAGAATGTTCTGTAATGCTGGCTTTCTTTTGGTAAATTCTTTTAGCTTTTGTTTATCATAGAATGATTTTATTTCATTGTCAAATTTGAAGGTAAGTTTTGCTGGGTATAAGATTCTTGGTTGGCATCCATTTTCTTTCAGGGCTTGAAAAATGTTGTTCCAGGCCCTTCTAGCTTTTAGGGTCTGGACTGAAAAATCTGCTGATATCCATATTGGTTTCCCCCTGAATGTAATTTGGTTCTTTTCTCTCACAGCCTTTAAAATTCTGTCTATATTTTGTATGTTAGGTATTTTCATTATAATGTGCCTTGGTGTGGGTCTGGTGTAATTTTGTATATTTGGAGTCCTATAAGCCTCTTGGACTTGATTTTCCATCTCATTCTTCAGATTTGGGAAATTTTCTGAAATTATTTCATTGAATAGATTGTTCATTCCTTTGGTTTGTTTCTCTAAGCCTTCCTCAATCCCAATAATTCTTAAATTTGGCCTTTTCATGATATCCCATAGTTCTTGGAGATTCTGTTCACAATTTCTTACCATCTTCTCTGTTTGTTCAACTTTGTTTTCAAGGTTAAATATTTTGTCTTCAATATCTGAGGTTCTGTCTTCCAGGTGTTCTATCCTATTGGTTATGCTTTCTATGGAGTTCTTAATTTGGTTTATTGTTTCCTTCATTTCAAGGATTTCTGTTTGGTTTTTTTTCAATATCTCTAACTCTTTATTGAAATGGTCTTTTGCTTCCTGTATTTGATCTTTTAACTGTTGATTGGTGTGATTGTTCAAGGCCTGCATTTGCTCTTTCATCTCATCATTCAATGCCTGCATTTGCTCTTTCATCTCATCATTTGCTTTCCTGATCATTTTAATTATGTACATTCTGAACTCCCTTTCTGTCATTTCTTCTGCCATGCTGTCGTTGGATTTTATTGATGTAACATCTAGATTTGTTTGGGGCATTTTCTTCCCTTGTTTTCTCATATCGTTCAGGTATCAGTGGACCGCTAAGATATTGCAGATTTCCTCTATTGACTTATAATGTCCCTGAAGATTGCTAGTATATCCCCTCTTATCCTTCAGTACCCTGAAGTCTTGGAGGAAGTTGATAATGCGGTACTCCACAAGGAAGCTGCCTCTCTAGGGGTGATGAACTTCAGGTGGGGTATATTCCCTGCTAGTGGGCAGAGGTGCCTCCACTTGTTGACCAATGGTCATCCAAAGGGGAACTGGGCTGCAGGCTGAGGCAAGGCCTGTTTGTGCCTGTGTCTCTGGTTTTACCGTCCTTGTGGGAAAACCTCACCCAGCAGGGAAGACTCACCCGGTGGGTAGGTCTCGCTGGTCAGTTTACATCCTAGAGGTTCCCCTCAATCTACAACTACTGCCTGGGCTGGGCTGCCTTCCTCTACAACGTTCCCAGGGGCCCGGACCTACCTCCTGGGCCTGGGAGCCTCACCCTTCGCAGGCGAGTCTCCTTAGGCTGCCTCTCCTCAGAGAAGATGCCCGCAGTCCTGGAACCTTCGCTCCGCCCCTAAGCACGTCTCTGTGCGGCTCTTCCACCAAGAAGCCGCCTAGGTCCTGGGACCCTGCTCTGCACCTAATTGCCTGGCTATGTGGCCCCTCCTCTGAGCTGCCACCTGGAGCCCCGTACAATAGCTCCCGACCCGCCACACGCCTCTTCCTCTGGACGGCCGCCCAGTGTTCCCACGCCGTCACTAGGAGTCCAAGCAACTCACTTTGAGTCTCCTCCTCCTGCCAACCGCCTGTAGCCCTAGGCAGTCACTCCGAGTCCAAGTGACCCGCCCCGTTCCTCCTCCTCCTCCGGGTAGCCCCCCGGGTGTTCGGGAGCGGTCCCTCCGAGACAAAGCGACCCACCGCGCTCCTCCTCCGGGCAGGCCACCGGTGTTCAGGAGCAGTTGCTTTGAGTCCAAACAACTCACCACTCGCCTCCTCCTCTGAGCAGCCACCCGGAGCTCTGATGCAGTCACTCCTAGACCAAGTGACCCGCCGCGCTCCTCCTCCTCTTCCTCCGGGCAGGCCCCCCGGTGTTCAGAAGTGGTCTCTCCAAGTCCAAACAGCTCACCACGCAGCTCCTCCTCTAGGCAGCCACCTGGAGCCCCAGTGGTTGCTCTGAGTCCAAGCGTTGTGCTGAGCGACCTCCTCTACGATGCTCCCAGTTGTCCGAGTTCACTACTCCAGTGGGGGGAGGGGCGTCTCGCTGGGCAACTCTACTTCACAAAGTTCCCTGCATTCCGGGACTACTGCCCCATCTGGGATGCCTCCCCAACGGGAGAGACTCACCCAGCGGCTTTGAGTTGGTCCCAAGTCTCTCACTATCTCTTCTTTTGAATCCTGAGGCCTGGAGCAACATGAAATGCAGAAAACCTGCTATTTTAAATATACAGTGTGAAAAGGAATATACACAAGCCTTTGTGGTATCATTGGACTGAATTACTCTGAATTTTTACTAATTCCTGGGGACTGATAACACAAGTTGTGTACCAAAGGTCAGATTGTGGTTGATAAATAGAGTTTAAGCCTGAGCCACCTGACATTGGGTTCAGTAGATACAGGCATCCACCTTAGTGATTTTCCCAGTTCTTGTGTTCACAGTAGGAATAATATTCTCCAAATGCCTTTGAAGTGTCAGGTTTCTGGAAGAAGGAACAAAGGAATAACTTCCAGTGCTGTCTTCTATAAAAAAAAAAAAATAGCAAACCAAACATGGTACTAATTCCTATAGAAATGCAGACATTACTGCCACACACTAAATTTTAGAAGATCAACTTTGCAGTCCCATCTACTTTGCCTGTTTAAACTGTGCAGAAGATGGATGGATCATGCAGAAGTGCAGTGTATCATTCTAAGCTTGATTGGGTGTTGACTGTCAATATAAGTACTATTCCAGATGTAGTATGCATTAGTCAGAATTCTCCAGAAAAACAAAACCAATAGGATATATTATAAATTTTATATTATTGTATTTAAGTTATAAGATATCAAGAAGAGCAAGACTCACTCAACAATTTTATCTTTTGGAAAAGGAATTTGTGTGTTTTCAGTTGCACACAGGACAATTCCAGAATGCTAGGTAGAATTATGACCTTATCTTTAATTTTATTTAAAGATTAAGTATAGTTTAAACAAATGAATAGGAGTAATAAGTAAGTAATTTAATATTTTTTTAAATAAATAGGAGTGCCAAGTTGACAAGCAGTGGCTTCGTGATAGTTAATTTTAGGTGTCAACTTGAATGGGCCACAGGATGCCCATATATACAGTTAAACATTATTTCTGGGTGTGTTTATGAAGGCGAATAGAGAGAAGCACTTGAACTTGACTTGTAGACTAAGAAAATTTCCCTCTCTGGTGTGGGTATCACCATGTCCATTCAGAGCATAAGCAGAACAGAAAGGCAAAAGAAGTGGAGATTTATTTTCCTGGTTGCTTGACTTTTTTGACTGACTACTTGGGCTAGGACTTTAATTTTCCCCTGTTGCTCCTGGTTCTCAGGTCCTCAGACTCAGGCTGAAATATATACCCTTTGGTCCTAGGTTTATAGGCATTCAAATTGCACTACTGACCTTCCTGGGTCACCAGTCTGCAGAGGGCAGACTGTAGTACTTCTCAGTTGTAATCCATAATCACTAAAGGTAAACATCTCATCATACATGTAAATACATGCATATGTAATGCAATACATTATGCATATATATTACTGTCCATCTGTGTGTGTGTGTGTGTGTGTGTATAATCTCTTACTGGTTCTGTTTCTCTGAAGCACTAATACAAATATTGATACTGAGAAGCAGGGTGCTACTGTAACAAATACCTCAAAATCTGAAAGTGTCTTTGGAAACTGGCAAGGGGTAGAGACTGAAAGAGTTTCAAGGTGCATGGTAGAAAAAGCCGATATTGTCAGAAGGGCTTTTTAAAGGTGATTCTGATGAGGACCCACAAACCAAAGAGATCTATAGAGAAAGATTTGTTTCCATCTTCTTAGAGAATATGTAATCTATACAATGTTGGTAGAAATGTGAGCAGAAAGGCCATTTTATTGATGTCTTAGATGGAAGGAAGAACACATTATTGGACAATGGAGATTATAACATGGCAAAGAACTTGGGAGAACTTGTGTCTTTGTGTTTGTGTTCTAGTTTTGTGGAAGGTAGAACTTGTAAGAGATGAAATCAGATATTTAGCTGAAGAGATTTCTAAGCAACGTGTTCAAGGAACAGCTTGGTTCCTCCAGTTTATAGTAAAATACAAGAGGAGAGAAAGAAAGAAAATTTGGAATTGTTAATCACAAAGGAACTGGAACTTAAACACTTAGAAAATTCTCAACCTCTCCATATGAGAAAAAAACGAGGAAGTGTGTACTAAAGAGAAGCCAAGACAGTGACTGAATGAACTTGTGCTTAGGAGCCCAGTGTGGGTGCAAACCATGGGATCTCAACAGAGAATGGGAATAGAGATAGGATTGTTCTAGCAAAAACAATGTCTGTTTCACCTAAAGGGAATCAAGAAAACCGGATATAATGAAGGAAAGCCATTGAGTTTCTTAAATCTTATAGAACTGGATTACTGATTTATTTGGCTACAAACATAATATTCTTCAAGACCAAAGAAGACTAGCCTTGAAGGCAATTTAGAGATCATCAAGTCTGCCACTCCCACCTTAAGACCAAAGCACATGGTCCTATCAGGCAGGGCCACTCCAGCTCACTTTCAAAGGGCAGGACCAATGCCCAGCAGAACTGTGTGGGTGGGGCTTTTACCGCCATTCCAATGGGCCACACAGTGACCACTGGAAACCATGGAGGCAGGGCTACTGGGAGCCATGAAGGCAGGGCCACCCTGAGCCTTGGGGGCACAAGCCCCACTCCCAGCAGAACCACAGGGATGCTGCCCCTCCCAGAAGAACCTCAGAGGTGGGACTACTGTCTTAGCGTGTCCAGAGGGCGGAGCATCAATCAAAGAGGATCATTCTCATTCCTTAAGATACAGTCTTAATCCATAATCACTAAAGGTAAAGAAACAAAACCAACAGGATATATTATAAATTTTACATCATTGTATTTAAGTTACAAGATATCAAGAAGAAGAGCAAGGCTCACTCAAGGACTTTACCTCATCTTTTGGAAAAGGAATTTGTTACTTGGTACCCATCTCCCTCTTCCTTCTTTCTTATCTCTTGCCTGTGGAATATGAATGTCTATTCTGTGATTGTCCAACCACTGAATCTTGAAAGCACTTAATTTGTTTTTCCTTTTTTGGTGTTATAGGTTCTTAGCTAAAGGAAATTTGCCCAAGGATAAATTGAATCTCAAGCTCACCCAAATCTGACTTAAATGATATCCATATGAAACTTTGAACTTTAAAATTCAGGTTTGGTGCTGGAGTAAGTTAAGATGTGGGGAGCCATTGGGATAGAATAAATGTATTTTGCATGTGAGGCGGATGTGAATTTTGGTAGGCCAAGAATAGAATGTTATAGACTGTATTTTTGTGCTGCCCACACATTCCTACAAAATACAACTCCCAATATTATGGTATTAGGATGTGAAATCTTTGGGAAGTAATTGAGTTTAGATGAGGTCATGAACTATGAGAAATAAATGTTTGTTGTTTAAGATACCCATTCTATAGTATTTTTGTTATAGCAGACCAAACTAAGACTAATGGAATAAATCAATAAAGACTCTGGCAAAATATATACATATTAGACATATGATATGTATTAGATATTATATCTATCAGATATTTTATACATATATATTCATATAATCTTGCATTTTCTCTACCCCAATTAACCAAAAACACAAGGAGAAATTAGTGAATAACCCATAAAACAGCCAATTTAGAGGAAGATCCAGAGCAAGAGAGGACTTTCCATTGATTCAACTCATCTAGTTGGACCTTTATGATTCTATACATTCAAAGATATTTGATTTGTGGTTGATCAAAGTGCTATATGAGACTTGAGGCAAGGCATGTTAGGGGAATCACAGCTCCAGCCCTAGAAGTAGTTAGCAAAGCAGTGATCTTTCCAGAAATGAGATGTTCTCCTTTCAAGAAAGGACTTTCCTCAAAGCCCCTAAATGCCAAGAAACCATACAAAGAGAGATATTTTTCATGAAGGGGGGAAATGTGAGATCCATCAAACCACAAGGTCAGACAGGCCCTGCAATAGTCCATCATCAAGTAGATCCAGTTATACATCTCGGGATCTTTAAGACATAGGCTACTGGCAGGAACTTCACACTCCCAGCGCATGGTCCTGGCACATTGTAGTCCCAGGATTGATGAGAACTCTCTCTGATCAGCTGACTGGGGAGGAGGCACGCTGGTGTTGGTGCCAGTAAGAAATGGATCACCCTACCAGGGTGGCCTGGAAGGACAAAGAAAACCAGGGAGAGTTTCTACCACATAGAATTTTAAGCTGTCTGTCTCATTATGCAAGGTCCAGGCATTTGGAAAACTAAGATTAGAATATTGGTAACAAAGACATTTTAATGAAGGAAGACATCTCAAAATAGGTTCAGAATATAAAAGTGCTGTGCCCCAGGAGAATGCTTAGCCAAGGGCTCCTTCTGTTTTCAATCATCATGTGGCAAATCATGTCCCTATGAATGTCCCTTGCCTCTGTCCAGACACTGGTGAATGAGTTCATGGACAATGCCATCATGACAAAGAGTGATATATGGTTTCAAAGTTGGTCCCGGTATTACTATTGCTGCATATGCCAAAGTCCTGAATACTGCATCAGTTTCTGAGGACCAGCATGCTGCCCAGTGGCAGTTGACTACATAGGACCTCTTCCTTCATGAAGGACAGACATTAGTACACACTTAGTAGATACTTATTATCTGTGGTTTTGTATTTGTTGTTCTTAATGTCTTCTAGTCCCATGAGGCATAGGATCACTGAATGCCTTATTCATGATCAGAGCATCACATACAACACTGCCTCTTCATGGTACAGCAAAAGAAACAACACAGTATCTAATATTCATTGGGGTTGACTCATCTTTCCATGTACCCATCACCCAAAAGTTACCCCATCTTACAGAACAATGGAGCGACCTACTGAAGTATCAGCTATTGGCTACAACATCTTGAGAGAATGGAAAATTGCCCTCTGGGATATGTGTTTTGAAACAGGGCATAATGTCACCTGCCTGTAATTCCAGACACCCAGGAGGCTGAGGCAGGAGGATGGCAAATTTGAACCCAGCTTGGGCAACTTAGTGAGTGAGACCCTATCTCAAAATAAAAGTTCAGAAAGGACTCGGGTAGTTTTGATTTGCATTTCTCTTTTTACTAGAGATGTTGAACATTTTTTCTGTTGATTGCTTGTAGATTGCTTGTAGATCTTCTTCTGTGAAGTGTCTGTTCATTTCCTTAACCCATTTGTTGATTGGGTTATTTGTATTCTTGGTGTAGAGTTTTTTGAGTTCTTTATGTATTCTGGAAATTAGTGCTCTATCTGAAGTATGAGTGGCAAAGATTTTCTCCCACTCTGTAGGCTCTCTCTTCACATTGCTGATAGTTTCCTTTGCTGAGAGAAAGCTTTTTAGTTTGAATCCCCCCTGCAATTAGAATGGTGATTATCAAGAATACAAGTGGGCTGGGGAGATAGCTCAGTTGGTAGAGTGCTTGCCTTGTAAGCACAAGGCCCTGGGTTCGATCCCCAGCACCCAAAAAAAAAAAAAAAAAAAAAAGAATACAAGCAACAATAGGTGTTGGCGAGGATGTGGGGAAAAAGGTACACTCATACATTGCTGGTGGGGTTGCAAATTAGTGCAGCCACTCTGGAAAGCAGTGTGGAGATTCCTTAGAATACTTCGAATGGAACCACCCAGCTATCCCACTCCTTGGCCTATACCCAGAGGACTTAAAAATCAACATACTACAGAGATACAGCCACATCAATGTTCATAGCTGCTCAATTCACAATAGACAGGTTGTAGAACCAACCTAGATGCCCCTCAATTGATGAATGGATAAAGAAACTGTGGTATATTTATACACAGCCATAAAGAATGATAAAATTATGGCATTTGCAGGCAAATGGATGAAATTGGAGAATATCATGCTAAGTGAGATAAGCCAATCTCAAAAAACCAAAGGACGAATGATCTCACTGATAAGCAGATGATGACACATATAGGTGGTGGGAGGGGGCAAGAATGGAGGAAGGAGGAACTGTATAGAGGGAAAAGAGGGGTGGGAGGGAGGGAAAAGAGGGGTGGGAGGGGAAAAAAAACAGAATGAGTCAAAAGCTATTACCCTAGATAAATGTATGATTACAGAAATGGTATGCCTCTACTTCATGTACAGAGAAACAAGATGTATCCCATTTGTTTACAATAAAAATAAATTAAGGGGGGTTTCAAGATGGCAGACTAGAGGGTGGCTGCATTTCATGTTGCTCCAGGACTCAGGATTCAAGAAGAGGAGATATTGACAGACTTGGGACAAACTCAAAGCCACCGGGTGAGTCTCTCCCGTTGGGGAGGCATCTCGGATGGGGCAGTAGTCCCGGAACGCAGGGAACATTGTGAAGTAGAGCTGTCCAACGAGACACCCCTCCCCCCGCTGGAGCAGTGAACTCGGACAACTGGGAGCATCGTAGAGGAGGCTGCTCAGCACAACGCTGAGACTCGGAGCAACCCACCAGGGCTCTGGGCGGCTGCCCAGAGGAGGAGGTGCACAGCGAGCTATTTGGACTCAGAGTCACCGCTCCTGAACACCGGGGGGCTGCCTGTAGGAGGAGGAGGAGCGCAGTGGGTCGTTTGGTCTCGGAGTGACTGTACCAGGGCTACGGGCGGTTGTCGGGAGGAGGAGGTGCACAGTGAGTTGCTTGGACTCCTAGAGACCGCACTGGAACACCGGGTGGCTGCCCAGAGGAAGAGGCATGCGGCAAGTCTCTGGGACTCGGAGCTATTGTACGGGGCTCCAGGTGGCTGCTCAGAGGAGGGGCCACATAGCCAGGCGATTAGGTGCAGAGCAGGGTCCCAGGACCTAGGCGGCTTCTTGGTGGAAGAGCCGCACAGAGACAAGCTGAGGGGCGGAGTGAAGTTTCCAGGACTGCGGGCAGATTCTCTGAGGAGAGGCAGCCTAAGGAGACTCATCTGCGAAGGGTGAGGCTCCCAGGCCCAGGAGGTAGGTCCGGGTCCCTGGGAACGTTGTAGAGGAAGACAGCCCAGCCCAGGTGGTAGTTGTAGATTGAGGGGAACCTCTAGGAGGGGAACTGACCAGCAAGACCTCCCAACCGGGTGAGTCTTCCCTGCCAGGTGAGGTTTTCCCACGAGGACGGTAAAACCAGAGACACAGGCACAAACAGGCCTTGCCTCAGTCTGCAGCCTAGTTCCCCTTTGGATGACCATTGGTCAACAAGTGGAGGCACCTCTGCCCACTGGCAGGGAATATACCCCACCTGAAGGCCACCACCCCTAGAGAGGCAGCTTCCTTGTGGAGCACCGCATTATCAACTTCCTCCAAGACTTCAGGGTACTGAAGGATAAGAGGGGATATATTAGAAATCTTCAGGGACATTGTAAGTCAATAGAGGAAATCTGCAATATCTCAGCAGTCCACTGATACCTGAACAATATAAGAAAACAAGGGAAGAAAATGCTCCAAACAAATCTAGATATTACATCAATAAAATCCAACGACAGCATGGCAGAAGAAATGACAGAAAGGGAGTTCAGAATATACATAATTAAAATGATCAGGGAAGCAAACGATGAGATGAAAGAGCAAATGCAGGCATTGAAAGATGAGATGAAAGAGCAAATGCAGGCCTTGAACAATCACACCAATCGACAGTTAAAAGAGCAAATACAGGAAGCAAAAGACCATTTCAATAAAGAGTTAGAGATATTAAAAAAAAAAACAAGCAGAAAACCTTGAAATGAAGGAAACAATAAACCAAATTAAGAACTCCATAGAAAGCACAACCAATAGGATAGAACACCTGGAAGACAGAACCTCAGATATTAAAGACAAAATATTTAACCTTGAAAACAAAGTTGAGCAAACACAGAAGATGGTAAGGAATCATGAACAGAATCTCCAAGAACTATGGGATATCATGAAAAGGCCAAATTTAAGAATTATTAGGATTGAGGAAGGCTTAGAGAAACAAACCAAAGGAATGAACAATCTATTCAATGAAATAATATCAGAAAATTTCCCAAATCTGAAGAATGAGATGGAAAATCAAGTTCAAGAGGCTTATAGGACTCCAAATGCACAAAATTACAACAGACCCACACCAAGGCACATTATAATGAAAATACCTAATGTACAAAATAAAGACAGAATTTTAAAGGCTGTGAGAGAAAAGAATCAAATTACATTCAGGGGAAAACCAATACGGATATCAGCAGATTTTTCAATCCAGACCCTAAAAGCTGGAAGGGCCTGGAATAACATTTTTCAAGCCCTGAAAGAAAATGGATGCCAACCAAGAATCTTATACCCAGCAAAACTTACCTTCAAATTTGATGTTGAAATAAAATCATTCCATGATAAACAAAAGCTAAAAGAATTTACAAAAAGAAAGCCAGCATTACAGAACATTCTCAGCAAAATATTCCATGAGGAAGAGATAAAAAACAAAGAATCAAATCAGCAAAAGGAGGAATTATCCTAAAGGAATTGTTAAATAAAGGAGGAACCAAGTCGTGTCAAAAAAATAAATAAATAAAATTTAAAAAATGAACCAAATGACCGGGAATACAAATCATATCTCAATAATAACCCTGAATGTTAATGACCTGAACTCATCAATGTGACATAGACTGGCAGATTGGATTAAAAAGAAAGATCCAAAAATATGTTGCCTGAAGAGACTCACCTCATAGAAAGAAATACCCATAGACTAAAAGTGAAAGGATGGGGAAAAACATACCACGCACATGGACTCAGCAAAAAAGCTGGAGTATCCATCCTTATTTCAGATAATGTGGACTTCAAGCCAAAGTTAGTAAGAAGGGATAAAGAAGGACATTTCATACTGCTTAAGGGAAGCATAAATCAGCAAGACATAACAATCATAAACATCTATGCCCCAAACAGTGGCTCATCCATGTATGTCAACAAATCCTTCTCAATTTCAGAAACCAAATAGACCAGAACACAATAATACTAGGTGATTTTAACACACCTCTTTCACCACTGGACAGATCTTCCAAACAAAAATTGAACAAAGAAACCATAGATCTCAATAACACAATCAATAATTTAGACTTAACAGACATTTATAGAATATACCATCCAACCAAGAGCGAATACACTTTCTTCTCAGCAGCACATGGATCCTTCTCTAAAATAGACCATATATTATGCCACAAAGCTAATGTTAGCAAATACAAGAAGATAGAGACACTACCTTGTATTCTGTCAGATCATAATGGATTGAAGTTAGAAATAAATGAAAGAGCAAAAAACAGAAATTACTCCAACACCTGGAGATTAAACAATATGCTATTATATGATGAATGGATAACAGAAGATATTAGGAAGGAAATTAAAAAATTCTTAGAGGTAAATGAGAACAAAGAAACATCATATCAAAATCTCTGGGACACTATGAAAGCAGTACTTAGAGGAAAATTTATTTCATGGAGCGCCTTCAATAAAAGAAGTAAAACTCAACAAATAAACAACCTAACACTACAGTTCAAAGCCCTAGAAAAAGAACAGACCAACACCAAAGGTAGTAGAAGACAGGAAATAGTTAAACTCAGAGCTGAAATCAACGAAATTGAAACAAAAGAAACAATACAAAAAATTGACAAAATAAATAGTTGGTTCTTTGAAAAAATAAACAAAATTGATAAACCTTTAGCCACACTAACAAAGAGAAGACGAGAGAAAACCCAAATCACTAAAATTCGGAATGAACAAGGAAATATCACAACAGACACGATTGAAATACAAAACATAATTAGAAGCTATTTCGAAGATCTATACTCCAACAAAATAGAAAATTTCGAAGACATCAACAGGTTTCTAGAGACATGAATTGCCTAAACTGAACGAGGAGGACATACACAATTTAAATAGACCAATTTCAAGTAATGAAATAGAAGAAGTCATCAAAAGCCTTCCAACAAAGAAAAGTCCAGGACCAGATGGGTTCTCAGCCAAGTTCTACAAAACCTTTAAAGAAGAGCTCATTCCAATACTTCTCAAAGTATTCCATGAAATAAAAGAGGAGGGAACTCTCCCAAACTCATTCTATGAAGCCAATATTACCCTGATACCTAAACCAGACAGAGACGCATCGAGGAAAGAAAATTTCAGACCAATATCCTTAATGAACATCGACGCAAAAATTCTCAACAAAATTTTAGCAAATCGCATACAAAAACATATTAAAAAGATAGTGCACTATGATCAAGTGGGTTTCATCCCAGGGATGCAAGGTTGGTTCAACATCAGGAAATCAATAAATGTAATTCACTATATCAATAGACTTAAAGTCAAGAATCACATGATTATTTCAATAGATGCAGAAAAAGCATTTGATAAAATACAGCACCCCTTCATGCTCAAAACACTAGAAAAAATAGGGATAGTGGGAACATTTCTTAACATTATAAAGGCCATCTACGCTAAGCCCATGGCCAATATCATTCTAAATGGTGAAAAACTGAAAGCATTTCCCCTAAAAACTGGAACAAGGCAGGGATGCCCTCTTTCACCACTTCTATTCAATATCATCCTTGAAACTCTAGCCAAAGCAATTAGACAGACCAAAGAAATTAAAGGGATACGAATAGGAAAAGAAGAACTCAAAATATCCCTATTTGCTGATGATATGATTATATACTTAGAGGAACCAGGAAATTCCACCAGAAAACTTTTAGAACTCATAAGTGAATTCAGTAAGGTAGCAGGTTACAAGATTAGTGCTCATAAATCCAATGCATTTTTATACATAAGTGATGAATCTTCAGAAAGAGAAGTTAGGAAAACTACCCCATTCACAATAACCTCGAAAAAAATAAAATACTTGGGAATCAATCTCACAAAAGAGGTGAAAGACCTCTACAATGAGAACTACAGAACACTAAAGAAAGAAATTAAAGAAAACCTTAGAAGATTGAAAGATCTCCCATGTTCTTGGATAGGAAGAATTAATATTGTCAAAATGGCCATACTACCAAAAGTGCTATACAGATTCAATGCAATTCCAATTAAAGTCCCAATGATGTATCTTACAGAAATAGAGCAAGCAATTATGAAATTCATCTGCAAGAATAAGAAACCCAGAATAGCTAAAGCAATCCTTAGCAGAAAGAGCGAAGCAGGGGGTATCACAATACCAGATCTTCAACTCTACTACAAAGAAATAATAACAAAAACGGCATGGTATTGGTACCAAAATAGAAAGGTAGATCAATGGTACAGAATAGAGGACACAGACACAAACCCAAATAAATACAATTTTCTTGTACTAGACAAAGGTACCAAAAATATGCAATGGAGAAAAGATAGCCTCTTCAACAAATGGTGCTGGGAGAATTGGAAATCCATATGCAACAGAATGAAACTAAACCCATCTCTCACCGTGCACGAAACTAAACTCAAAATGGATTAAGAACCTCAGAATCAGACCAGAGACCCTGCAGATTATAGAAGAAAAAGTAGGTCCAAATCTTCAACATGTTGGCTTAGGACCAGACTTCCTCAACAGGACTCCCATAGCACAAGAAATAAAAGCAAGAATCAATAACTGGGATAGATTCAAACTAAAAAGCTTTCTCTCAGCAAAGGAAACTATCAACAATGCGAGGAAAGAGCCTACAGAGTGGGAGAAAATCTTTGCCAATCATACTTCAGATAGAGCACTAATCTCCAGAATCTATAAAGAACTCAAAAAACTCTACACCAAGAATGCAAATAACCCAGTCGACAAATGGGCTAAGAAAATGAACAGACTCTTCACAGAAGATCTACAAACAATCAACAAACATATGGAAAAATTTCAACATCTCTAGTAATAAGAGAAATGCAAATCAAAACCACCCTAAGATTCCATCTCACCCCAATTAGAATGGCGATTATCAAGAATACAAGCAAAACAGGTGTTGGTGAGGATGTGGGGAGAGAGGTACACTCATACATTGCTGGTGGGGTTGCAAATTAGCGCAGCCACTCTGGAAAGCAGTGTGGAGATTCCTCAGAAAACTTGGAATGGAACCACCATTTGACCTAGCTATCCCACTCCTTGGCCTATACCCAAAGGACTTAAAATCAGCATACTACAGAGATACAGCCACATCAATGTTCATAGCTGCTCAATTCACAATAGCCAGACTGTGGAACCAACCTAGATGCCCTTCAGTTGATGAATGGATAAAGAAACTGTGGTATATATATACAATGGAATATTACTCCGCCATGAAGAATGATAAAATTATGGCATTTGCAGGCAAATGGATGAAATTGGAGAATATCATGCTAAGTGAGATAAGCCAATCTCAAAAAACCAAAGGACGAATGATCTCGCTGATAAGTGGATGATGACACATAATGGGGGGTGGGAGGGGTTAGTGTTAGGGTTAGAGTTAGGGTTAGGGAGGGGGGCAAGAATGGAGGAAGGACTGTATAGAGGGAAAAGAGGGGTGGGAAGGGTGGGGGGAAGGGAAAAAATAATAGAATGAATCAAACAACATTACCCTATGTAAATTTATGATTACACAAATGGTACGCCTTTACTCTATGTACACACAGAGAAACAACACGTATCCCATTTGTTTATAATTAAAAAAAATAGAAAAATAAATAAATAAATTTAAAAAAAAAGAAAAGAAAATGGTCTGTAAAATTTAGACCAAAGAAATTATAAGGGTAAACTTAAATATACATAAGTATCTTTTAGAGAAAACATAATAAATAGTAAATATATGAAAATTTAAAAAAAAAAAGGAAGGACTCGGGATATATCTCAGTGGTAAAGTGCTCGCCTCTGTTTGTCTAGTATTTGTGAGGCCCTGGGTTCTAACCAAGCACAGGAAAGAAAAGAAAGGTTTTAAACAAACCAGTGATCAATGTTATGTTGCCATTTCTGTCATAACCAGAATGAGAGAGCACTTGCCTAGCATGTGTGAAGCCCAGGGTTCAATCCCTAAAAAAAAAAAAAAAAAAAAAAATTACAGGAAACAATGTAGGGAACGTGACTGGCCCCTCTCACTAACACAAGTAAAACCTTCCTGGCTTTAAACATCTTGATACCCAGGAAAGGAATGCTTTCTTTCAACATTGTTCCCTTGAATACAAAGTGAGACTTCCTACTAGCTGCTTCATGTCCCTCAAAGGAGAAAGTATTGGTTGAGGAGAAAGAGGGCCATTTCTACAAAGGAAAGAGCGGAGTGAAACGTTTCCTAGTGCTGTCATTTCCAATGATAAAGATAAATAAGAAATGGCAGAAACACTAAACTGGGAATAGTACCAAAGCTCAAACCCCTAGAAATGAAAGACCCACCAGATGAACCCCAACCAGCTAGATGCTGATGAAAGCCAGGGGACTCTCAACTGCAATGTGGAGGAGGAAACTTTAAACAACTACACCTCAAGACGACTACAGAAGCAAAACCAAGGAAACTATGTATTAGTACAGTACTAATACAAAACTATCCATATTTTTTCCTTGCCCTGATATCTAGATATTTATTTGTATTAACTGATTTTATTTTTCCCCACTTCATATGGTGGATGTTCGTGGTTATTACCTTTACAAATTCTATACTAAAGGGGTTGAATATGAAGCTGAATGATACAGCACTCACCTGGCATGGGTGAAGCCCTGGGTTCAATCCCTAGCACTGTAAAAAAAAAAAAAAAAAAAACAAAAAAAAAAACACTAATTTACAGGTTAAGATCAAAGAAAAATAAATCACTTAAAAATGGATATAATTACTTTAAGAATCTGGGCTTTCCCTTTTGGAAGTGAAGGCAAGATATTGTAGTTTGTTCAAAAGGTAGGTTTTGTTGCAGTAAACAAGAGTGTGTTATTGATGCTATTCTTTTTTCCTGGGTTTAAGTGGAATGGGAAGAGTGACCCACAGGGTGGAACATGACAGGAACTGCAAAGTGCCTTATGCACTGCCTCTTCAATTCCTTCTAGCATTTCTTCTTCACTGCAGAAATACGAAGCTAAGGACGGCACTTCTAGACTTTCTTGCAGCTGTGGTTCTGCAGGTACCCTCATTAAGTAGGCCCATCTGCGTAAAAATTAAACCTAGAAATTAGCAAATATTGCAAGTTAGAGGCCACATGGCTCTTCTGGAAAAATAAATGATACAGGCATATCTTTCTTCCATGGTAGTTGTATCATTATTTCTCATGTTCACGTCTTAGTTTCATGGGTGCAGAGCTGACCAGTGGCAAGAAGCAGGGTTCCAGCTGGAAAAAGCATTTGATAAGATGGAACATTTCTTCCCGTACATAGCTTGATTTTCTAGCTCTCCTGGACCTTCAATAAATTTTATATCATATATCATATGAGAGTGGACTTGTTGTCTGCAATCTCTGATCATTTTAAGACAAGCATTCACACAGAAATTGTTCTGTCTCTTTCTCTGGAGAGGCTTTTTTTCATTTCCTGCTATCTTCTTTCATCATTGATCATTTTCTTCACCACAGTATTTATTTTATTGCTCAGGTCTCTCCTTCTCCCCCTCTAGAATGGACATGCTATGACAGTCCCCTGTAACTCATCCATATTCTACTAAGAGCTCATTGACTCTCTTTTGGGAACTGCCCTACTTACTCAGTCTAGGTGATTGAGCACATGACCCAAACCTGACCAATCAGCAAACTCCAGAATAGCAATTGGGGCTGGGGATATAGCTCAGTTGGTAGAGTGTTTGCCTCACAAGCACAAGGCCCTGGGTTCAAGCCCCAGTACCGCAAAAAAAATAAAAATAATAATAAATAAATGATAAACAATAAAAAAATAAACCAATGAAAATACGTTTAGGACTTTTTGTCAGAACTGTTATAAATACTGTGCTCCCTAAAGTGACAGAGTCTAAAAGTCTGGGTTACCTTGCCATATTAGTATCCCTTGAGGTGTATCCCAGAAAGCATAATTCAAAGGCTGGGGAAGATTGAGGGACTCTGATGACATCATTTTAGCACATCATGAAAAAAAAAAAAAAGTACAAATACCATATGAAATCTCACCATTGGCAGGTAATTCATTAACCCCTTTGTGACCTGGCTTTTCTACATGCTCTTTTCTAAGTAAGAGCATACATTTTCACAAGTGAGATCATATTATATATACTATTTCCATGTTAGTATTTAAAGCCACAGAATTGTCATCGTTTTCCCTTCACATATTCTATTATTTGCTCCTTTTTGGAATGAACAAAACTTTACCTTCTCCACTGGGTTTTTAAATGTTTTTATTAGTGCATTATAGTTATATGTAATAGGGGGTTCAGGTTGACGTAATTATAAATTATATAACATAGTTTGCTCGATCTCTATCGTCAATACTTCCCCTTTCCCACCTCTCCCTTCCTCTATTCTACTGTCTTCCATTTATTTACTGTCTTTTTAATTGATACATTATAGATACACATAAAAATGAAATTTATTGTTATGTATTCATACATGAATATAGCATAAGTTGGTCAATTTCCCTTCTCTCAATCTCTTTTCTCTACCATTTTCCTTTTTATTTTCTTTCCTTCTTCTCTTATTTCTCTCTAGCTTCCACAAATGAGAAAATATCTGTCCCTTGACTTTCTTAGTTGGGTTTATTTCACTGAGCACAATGTTCTCCAGTTCCATCCATTTACCAGCAAATGACTAATTTCATTCTTCTTTATGACTGAGTAGAACTCCATTGTGTACATACACCATGTCTTCTCTATCCATTCATTTGTTGATGGTCACCTAGGCTGGTTCCATAACTTGGCTATTGTGAATTGCCACTGCTATAAACATTAGTGAACCTGTCACTCTATTATGCTTATTTTAGTTCTTATGGATAAATGCCAAAAGGTAACATAATAGAGTCATGGTGCATCCATTCCTCACCTGTACAGAAATCTCCATACTGCTTTCCAAAGTGGTCATACTGATTTGCAGTTTCACCAACAATGGGACTTCCCTATTGGAAGAGTAATTGCAAAGATTTTCTCCCATTCTGTAGGCTTTCTCTTCATGCTCCTAAATGTTTCCTTTATCATGCAGAAGCTTTTTAACTTGATGGCATCCCCTTTATTGATTCTTGGTTTTATTTCTCGAGCTTTAGAAGTCATTAAGAAAGTTGGTGCCCGTGCCAATATGTTGGAGTGTGGACTCTGTTTTATTCTAGCAGTTGCAGTGTTTCTGGTTTAATTCTTGGGTTTTGGATCTACTTTGAGATGATTTTTGTGCAGAGATATAATTTCATTCTTCTACATATGGATATCCAGTTTTCTAGCACCATTTATTAAAATGATTATGACTTTGCCAGCATGTTTCTGGCACCTTTGCCAAGGATCACATGACTATATCTATGTGGATTGATCTCTGTGTCTTCTATAGTATTCCACTGGTCTTCTTGTCTGTTTTGATGCAAACACCATGCCATTTTTGTTACAATAGCTCTTTGGTATTGTTTGAGCTCAGGTATTGTGATGCCTCCATCCTTGTTCTCCTTGCTTAGCATTGCTTTGGCTATTCTAGGTCTTTATTTTCCTTCTACAATTTAATTGTGTTTATATCCCTCTTTCTTTTACTTTCCCCACTATTTCTCTGCCCCACCTCCCAATAACAAATGTAAAGGGCCCAGTGTTACTATCTCTATACATTTCTTCATAACCAAATACATATGACCATCAACATATAATTTAGAATTACATTGTTTCTATTGTTTCTTGCAGTTATAAAAACACTTCCATATTGTATACTTACCTCTGCAGGTAGTTTTTCTCATTTGGCAATACATTACAGAAACCCTTTTAAGTCAAATGATACAAATTTAGCTCATTGTTTTTACTGATTGCAAAACATTATGGACCCTGGATGTACCACATTTCATTCAGCTATTCCTCTATTACTTGGTATACTGTTTGTTTCATTTTCTTTGATTTATTCTTTTTTCCCTCACTACAAGCCATGTGAGAATAAAGATATCATTATATACTAGTATTTTTTTTTTACTAGTTACATTCCTAAGAATGGGATGGCAGGGTGAAAAGATCTCTGATATTGCCAGATTGTTTTCTAAAGAACGGGTATAATTTCCTTTTCCATCTGCGAAGTGTGAGATCCACCTTCCCCTGGACACATCACCAACACTGGGTGATAAAGCACTTAAAATGTTTGCACTACGTATTTAATTGGAAATGTTCCTGAGTAGCATTAACATTAAGCACCTTTTCATATGCTATGACCATTTGGATTCCCTCTTCTCTAAATAAGCTCTTTTTATTTTTTTCCTTTGCATTATCCCATTTTTATTATTTACTTGATACCTAAGATGCAAACTCACAAGATAAATACTATTTTAGGAACATTTGCAATGTCTGTAGTTAATATCTCTAATACTAAGATCTTTATGATTTCAAACTTTCACCCACAGAAAATGAAACATGGCATAGAAAAGAAGAGAGAAAACGTTTGTCAGAAATCTATTAACTCTGGGAGACTGAGGCAAGACCAGAAGTTTAAGGGGAGCTCTGGCAACTTAGCGAGACTACCTCAAAAAAATAAAATAAAAGACTGTTGTAGAGCACTTGCCTAGTATGCATGAGGCCCTAGGTTCAATCCCAGCACACACACACACACACACAAATACACACAATGCCACACAATGAGATACCACTTTATAGACTATAATCAAAATAATATATAATAACAAGTGTTGGCAAAGATACAGAGACACTGGAAGTCTCATGCATTGCTGGTGGGAATATAAAATGATGCAACTGTTTTGGAAAACAATTTGAAATTTCTTCAGAAAATTAAACATGGAGTTAATACTATACAGTCAAGCAACTCCACTCCTAGAATTCCCCAAAATAAAAGCATGTCCATGCACAAATTTCTACATGAATGTTTATAGAAGCATTATTCATAATAACCAAAAAATGGAAATATTCCTAATGTGAATGGAGAAACAAAATGTGGTATATCTATACAATGGACTAGTTTGCAGCTATGAAAAAGGAATAAAGTACTGATGCTACATGAATAAACCTTGAAAAGATTATGCTAAGTGAAAGAAGCCAGACATAAAAGACCCCATATTGTGTGATTATGCAAGAGGATATAGGAAGTGGTTGCCAGGAACTAGAGGAAAGGGTGAAAAGGAAAATGACTGGTAATTGGTTTGGGGTTTATTTTGGGAGTGATGGAAATGTTCTGGAAATAGATAGTGATCATGGTATTATAACCTTGTGAATATACTAGAAACCACTGAATTGAATTTTACGGTATGTCAATTATCTCACAATAAATATTTTAGCTATGCAGGCAAAAAAAAAAAAAAAAAAAAAGAAATCTATTAACTCCATCCACAGCATATCCCAGAGGAATATAACCCCCCCTCCCAAAAAAAAAGACAGACAGACAAAAAACACAGAGGAGAAGGTAAAGTTTTGTTCATTCCAAAAAGGAAAATGTAATAGAAAATGTGAACTGAAAATGATAGAGAAGAGTCTGCAGCTTTAAATAATAATGAGTCAAGTCTGGGCTGCTCGGGCTCAGAGTCAAGGGCAGGAGTGAGTCAGCCTGATAAAGGTCACCTCCACCCCCTTCCTCTGTGCCTCCCATGCTGTTCAGCACTTTTAGCCAGGGTGGGAGCATCTCTTCACCCACACCATTCAATATCTGATCTTCACTCATGGGTTCTTCCACGGCAGATCTAAACGGTAGAGGGCCTCTGTGGTCCATATGGCCGGCAATAAGGCCAGAGATTGAGGCAAAGAGGGTTTGCAGTGATTCTGGGAGCCTGGCTCACTCCCTCCTACAGCTGCCAAGCCTTGGCCATTGCCAATCAGGTGCCCCAAACAACACACTACTCTTAAATATAAAGATAATCCTACTGTTGCACTCTGGAAAGGACAGGTTTTGATTGGTGTCCTACCTATGTTGCTGAGATATAATCGAAGAACATTAGATATAGCAGAACTTAGCAACCGACCTGTTCAAAACACAACAAGTGCACACACTCATTTCTACATCCACAGCAGACGCCACCGATCCCTTTGAGCCTGGACATAGCTCCAAAATTCTCCTTCATTGCCTGCTCTTTAAAAGCATATCCTAGTTAGCATGTTAGATAAGCAACTTTATCAAGAGATGATAAAGGTGGATTCAGAGAGGAAATGAACTGTTTTCTAGCACAAAAGAAATAATCAGCAAAGTCAAGGAAAATGAGGCAGAGAGAGGTTTGGGAAAAGGAAAGAAATTCAATTTATTGAGTGCATTTGTACCATGTTAATTGAGGCACTGTGCTGGCTACTCTGTACATGTTATCTCAGAACAGAATCCAGGTCTTTGGAGTGTGTACATGAGTTACTCTTTTGATCTGTACCCGTTATGGACAACAGCACAGGTATACAAGACCAAGTGCCAAGATCATGGTTCCAGCGGTCCCTGGGGGCTAACAGATCCTGACGAGACTGAGTGCAGGGTGATGAAAGCCACGGCCTCACTCTCCTCACCTCTGCACTCTAATCAGCCACTTCTGCTTGGAAGTTATGACTTTGAACCCGTGCCCAGAAACAATGGCACCTTTAAGTGCAGCTGCCAGACCTTATCAGGTGATGATCTCAGCCAGGTACTTACTGTGCATGAGAACCAGGGAGCCTGGCACGGGAAGCAACTTGCTCCAGAACCACAAGCCCCAGTGTAGACACTTGTCAAGCTCCGACTTACAGTTTTTCAACTTTCAATGCTGCAAAAAGCAATAGGCCTTCAGTGGACACCGTACTTCACATTTTGGTCTCTTCCGGAGCAGGCGGTGCTCTCTCACCACGCTGGGCAGGGGCGGCAGGGCAGAGCCCCACCAGCCACACAATCACAAGGAAGAAACGAGCCACACGCTCTAGTGTACTGTGTTGCTAAGGGGAAAGGGGTGTTCTCGCACATTTTGCTTATGATATTTTCAACTTGCAATGAGTTTATCAAGATGTAACCTTGTCGGAAGTCAAGGAGCCTCTGTACGGTGTTTTCTCACCCCGCCAAGCACTCCCCTCCATTACAAAGGGCCAACTAAGGAAATGAGCAGCTTGGTATAACCCATTTCCTGCACCAGACACCTTCTAATTCTCCTCCTTTCCACCATCACCACCACAGATACTCAGCAAGATTATGGCATAGATGTGAGATAGCCTTGTCACCGATGATGTTAAAGTTAATTAAGATAGACACTGTGCTCCTTCACTCTTCCATGGAATTTAATCAGCATTTGCCATGTGCTCTGGATATTAGAAAGACTTGGGAAAGCAAATCCAACAGCACATATTCAATAGATTTTTATGTACCGCATTACAGACTTCAAGGTCACACAAATATGAGTTTATGTCTTTGCCCTGCTACTTAATTATATGATCTTGGAACTGGGCATGGTGGCACAGACCTGTAATCCCAGAGACTTGGGAGACTGAGGCAGGATGATTGCAAGTTGGAGCCCAACCTCAGCAACTTGGGGAGACCCTGTCTCAAAAAAATAAATAAAAAGTACAGGGGATGTAGCTTAGTGGTAGAATGCTCCTGGGTTTAATCCCTAGTACCAAAATAATGCTATGACTCATTTCTATTTTTGTTACTATTATTATTATTATGTGATCTTGGACAAGTTATCTAACTCCTTTGAGTCTTGGTTCCTTCAATCAGAGAAGAAAATGTAGACAATGAGAAAATTAAGGTAAAATATTTAGTCCTTGGTACTTAGTGAACTTTTAGTAAATGCTTGGTATTATTAAAGATTTTAATATCACAAGTAATAAGTGATGAGTAGTAATAATTTCTATCATGAAGAATAAAAATAGGCATTTACTCACCTCCCCATCCTTACCCTGGCCACTCTTTCAACACTTTTTTCTCATACGCTCCCACACCAACCCTCCTCCCGGAAAGACTTCAGCTCATTTGATTTCTGGGGGAAGGCATCCCCCATCCGTCCGCACAGAAGTTGTCTTGAGGGTCACATTAAACACCTTCATCTGGGAAGTTCACCGTCACCATCTGCAGCCATCCTTTGTCCCAACCCTTCCACGGCATGCCCTTCGGTCCTTCTTTCAGCCCGCTGGTGCTTGTTACATGACCACATCATGCTCTTTCCTACCATGTGAGATTGCCTTTGAGACTTGGTATCTGCTGGTACCTTCAGCGCCATGTTTTCCTGTCTTCCCCATAAGTTTGTGTGATCAGATCTTCTCTGTTTCGCAGGGGTCAGCTCATGTGTTGCTTCTGCAGAGAAGCCTTCCTTCCAGTAGCATTCCACCTCCTACCAGTTACTCCTCAATCTGCTTTCTTTATTTCATTATGCATTTTTCCATATTCCTCTCCTATTGGGAGGTAAACTCTTCTAGAACAAGAATTTTATCCATCGTGTTCAGTGCTATGCCTCCAACATGGACATTACCTAGTATGTACTCAATAAATATTTATTAGACAAATAAATAAAGCTTCTTTTTTTCTTCTAATAACATGAGAGGCTTCAGGGCAATACTTTCTAGAGCAGATATTCCTTTTATAGTAACTTTATTGTGACTGAGACAGTATTACTAAAGAGTTGAATAAAACAGCTGGAAGTACATAAATTCAATGGGAAATAATATTAGAGTGTGTGTCTTTGCCGTATCCTCACTAGATTATAAGCTCCTTGGGGGTAAAAGTCACCTCTTTTACATTGCTGTGCTTCCTGAAGGGCCCAGCAAGCTCCATGAAATGCACATATATAATAAGAGCTTAGCTGTGTCAAATGGAATTGAATAGAATAGCACTAACGTCTGCAGAAATGTTCAAACACAAGCAAGAGGTAACAATAAAACTGCAAACTCATACCCCGTTCCTCTGCAGCGCTGGCTGGGATCTTAGAAAAGCACTATCTATAATTAGTCATTTTGTTCTTTTTATATCAGAAGGATGAGAAAGGAGCCCTTACTTTCTGGGTGGCTGGGGAAGCAAGAAATAAACCGCTGTCTGAAACAGAAATGAAGATGCTTCAATTCCTTCCATTTTATCACAAGCACCCTGATTAAATGTGCCCGGCTCCCTGTCTTCATCCTCCAGCAGACCCTGTTTCTGGTCTAACCTCTGCCATACCACACCAAATCTCTCTCTGCCCGTGGGAAGTCCAGCTGATAACAAAAGTGAGCTGGGTTTAGAGTCTAGGAAACTCTGGGCAGCTCCTGTGGCTAGTGACTTCCTTCTCATTAACTCATATACTGACAGTGGGGACTCCCATTCCCTAAGACGGGTCAGGTCTGTTATGCCTTGTCGTCCCCACAGAAACACTGGGGCTAGGTACTATTTTTAATACAATTGGTAATAACAAGCCAAACCCGAGACTGGTAAAATCTAAATAGGGTCCATAGTTTGTTGACAGCATCGTACCAATGTTGATTTCTTGTCGATGGTGCCCTGTGGCTTGTGAGACGTTATTATTGGGGGAAGCTGGGTTCAGATAACTTCTTATTGGCCTTACATTATTTCAAAATAAAGTTTAAAAAAAATAAAGATGAATCCAGTGATCCAGGGAGGTTGAGTAGCTTGCCCAAAGCCCAAACCTTACTTGTGCAGAAGGGAATTTGAACCCAGGAATTTGAAGTACTGCTTAGAAGCCACCACCCTGGCTTCTCATTATTCCTCTCCTCAGCACGAGTTCTTTGACTCCACATTCTCACCTTGGCTACTGGGAAGCTCAGAGCTAAGTGAGGCCAAATTGGAGCATCTATTTACTATTATCATTGGATTATCTGTTTCATTCCTCTGGGATCAGTTTCCTTTGAACTTCCATTCACTCTGGACTTTCTTATATTCATTTTATCTTTTTAAAAATTAATTGATTTTTTTTCTTCATCTTTTGATAAGTCAGTTAAATCCTTTTAGAAAGGTTTCTAGGTTGCAAGTAACGACTCTTCCTCCCAAACCTAAGGGTACTTTTACTCTCAGGTTTGTGAACCAAGGGATCGACTGATATCCCAGTCCAGATCCTGAGCTAAGGAGACACTGGAGGCCAGAGACTAGGTATCAAACAGTAGCTCTAAGGTCGCAAAAGGTGACGCCTTTCCTATCTCATTTCATTTTCTGAAAATTAAATACTTGGCAAGATTTTTCTTGAGCTAATTAGCATCTCTTCTTAACATTTTAAGTAACTGCTCATTTAGAGCAGTGAATGATTGCTCTGAGATTAGAGTGTAGGGAAAATCTTTCTGTTGGGAATAATCTACTTATGCGGCTGTTTGTTTGAAGCAGAGATAAACAGAAAAATTTTTTTTTCCTTCTTGACATGCCAGGCATAAGAGCAAACAGGGTAATTAATGAAACTCTGCTTTTTTGCCAATAAATTTCTGACTTCAGATACAAGCTCATAGTTGTTGAGTTTCGGGGGTTTTTATTTAAACCCAGAAGTTAAAAAAAAAAAAAAGGCAGCACCATGCACATTCTAGAGCTCATTTAAATCTGTTACATTGTGATCTATTTTTGGTTCTGAAAATGGTTAGGTAATTTTTCATTGGTTCTCCTGGGAATGCCACTTTGTGCTGTTATTTATAATCTGCAGAAATTAATTATGCTGCTAATTAACAGCTTGCAAACAAATTATTGCTCAAGGAGTTATTTATTCAGTTATGAAAGCACAACTTCAGGGTTCCATGTAGATTCTTCCTGACAGCTCTTTTATTTCTTGCTCTTGTTGCTGAATTTTTCTGCTTCTAAGGTTCAGTGAAATTCCACTTGGAGTGGTTGCCATTCTCCAGGATCTCGGAGCCCAGGAAGTATGTCAGCTGCTCTACTCGAGGGAGCAGAAAGGCAAGAAGGTAAGAAGGTTGCGTAACCTCCTCCTGTATGCTCCGGACTTGGTAAGGAATTTCCTTAGGTGAATAGTGGTTCCTGCAACAACTGCCAGGAGGCTTCTTATGCCCATTTTTGCATCTTCAAATCACATAGGGGAGTCCTGGCTGGCGACGGCACTGACATCGAGCAAGAAGGAAAGCAGGCTCGTAAGTACATGCCCCAGGTGCCACCCCGCCCCACGCCCATGCTCATGGCAGACAGCAGTAGCGGATCACAGATCTCATGCCGACTTTCTGAACCCTTCTCAGCACAGTCTTCCAGGCAGACATCACCAACAGTCGCTGTCTCTAGTGGGAGGAAAGGGCTGGCCAGGGAGGGTGTTTAGATAGTCCAGTCTCACACAAGCAACTCCCCATTCCTTACCAAAGTGTGAAATTGGCCAGTAGGATCAGGAAAGCTATACATAAAAGACCTCCTTTGCCTTTGGCAAAACCTCAGAGGGCACTCGGGACACTGATTCTAAAGGCCGCCCCCCTCCCAAGGAGACACCAAAGTATTAAGTACTGGTAACATAAATAAATAGCCAGCTCCAGGTGAAGGTTATGCTAGGCAGTTCTTGCAGGGACATGGAGTCCACCATAAAAAGTAAAAGGAGCCCTTGGCAGGGTGTAGTCTCTCTGGTCCTTAGTCTTACATCTCCCAATCTGACAGTCTTCCAGTTCTGACTGTCCAATGTCCCCCAAGCTGCTGCAGATATTGGGTGCACATAGTGCCATCCAAGGCTGGGTTATTCCAATAAGTAAAATAAAGATGCTTGGTACCTTGCTAAGCCATTCCTGTCCTTGCCTAAGGAGGTACAGAGTGGGGCTTCCGGATCACACTGAAGAATGCTGAAGAGAATAAGAGGAGAAATACGAGTGTACATTAGGTCACCATGTTGGCATCAGACAGTTGACACACTCCAAGCAGTATGTCCCCTGGACATAAGTTCAATGGAACCAAATCTACCTTGTGATGTTGGGGACACTTGAGCCCTCAAGTTGCCCTCCCTTCAACTTTTCTACAGGCAAAACACGCTCCTCTGTTCACCTCACCAGACCGCCTCTCGCACCCTCCAGAACCAAACATCTCGCCCATGTTAAGCAATGGAGTCACTGACTTCAAACATCTTCCTTAGACCCGAGAAACAAGAACCCACATTCACCTCATCAGAAAAGTGCAGAACCGCGGTCCCTCGTCCCCCCAGTTAGACTCCCATGCTGGCTGGGCTGGAATTCTGCCACCAACCAGAGCAGACATCCCTGCAGCTTAAGCTGCCCCCAAGCACCTCCCAGAACTCAAATTGCCTGTCTCTGGAGACAGCACCTGCTTCCTGCTCTCAGAAATAGCTCTGCCTCCTGAAGCAACCAGAACAAGGCTGACTTCAAACTGAACTCACCCTCTCCAGCTAGGAAGTGAGGAATTGTAAAAAGTCAAAAACTCAGTGATATTTTCTATATTTCCACGAACAGATTTTAACCCGGTCACAGTGTCCGGGATGATAGCACATTTGAGTCATCAGGTTCTTTCCTTTGCACTATCCTCCTGGAGCTCACCATCAGCCTACGAGGTACGAATGTTATAATCCCCATTTAGAGAGGACAATCAGAAAGATGAAGCAACACTAGGTCCTAAACTCCCCAGCTGGGAAATGGCAAAGCTGATCCTTGACCCCCGACACAGGATTGTTGATGCTATAATGGACACCACAGAGGAGCTACACTACAGTGACAGGACATGTCACAGTCATCCACACGAGGAAACTCAGAAGTGAATCTCAAGTCAATCTGATGAGGGATCCACGAAGCTTCCCTTCTCAGATCCCTCTCCTAGCAGTTCATCCCCTGTCCAGAGGGCTTCTTCACCTTTCAGGAAAGAATATGGACCATATTTGAATTCTGAACCTAACCTGATAACTGGCTGCTCTTAGAAGGGTCCCTTAAATGCCTTGACCCACAGTTTTCTTATCTGGAAAACAGCAACAGCAACTCTTCCCACATAGAGAGACACATACTCGCTGTCCATCTCAGCCTATTCACCATAGTGAAGTACCAGTGAACAAAAAGGTGGAGATTTGTTCATAAAATGAGAAACTCAATAATAGTTTAAATGAGCAAGCTATATATGTGTGTATATACTTATCTGTACACACACATATACATGCACATATGGAGTTTACATATGGGTAAATCTCAAAAACTAAGAGTGAATAAGGTAAAAGCAAGTGAATAGGAGGTAGGAAATGAAGTATATGGTGTGTATTCCATATTTTAAAGCTTATGTATTTATCTACTAAAAGAATAACCTGTTTTCTGGTGACATCAACAATCTCAGGGTATTGCTTCCTCTGTGAAGTGGTAAGCGGGAAAACCGTTGTTAGTGGGATTTGGGTGTTTCTGACGCCTACTTCCTCGATTGCTTTTAGACCCAGTTTGTATTTCTAATAAAATTCCAGAAATTTGGGGCTTTATGCATTGAATCCTGCCTTGAATGTACTACATTTATTCCGTAGTTTAGAGGACATTGATAACCTGTCCTTTGTCAAAGGATCCTTTTATTATGTCACTAGTCAGCCCTAGTTCTGTCTGTGTACTAGACTCGTATTTTGAAACTACTTTCCTAAAGATGTGCAGGCATTCAACACACATTTAGTGAAGTCAAACTGTGCTGATCCCCATGCTAGGAAGGAAACTGGACACTGTGCTGTACAGAGGTGAACAGAAAAAATATGGCCTCTGCCCTGGAGAGCTTACTATAGGCAGAAAGCTAAACAAGTAAACAAACTGTGCTGTGCTAACTTCTATGAAAGGAATTAAAAGTGTGTGGTAAATTTTTTTTTAGAAAGGAAGAAGAAACAGAACATTTCAGTTATCTCTTATGAATAATAAACCATCTCAAAATTTGTTGTCTTAAAATGTCTTGAAAGTTCCAAACACAAAGAAAAACCAAATGTTTAAGGTGGTGGAGACCCATTACCCTGATCTAATCACTACACATTACACACACGGATTGAAATTTCATGCCGTACCCCCATAATGTACAATTAGGATGTCAATTAAAATTGCTTAAATAATTTTTTTTTTTAAAAACTTAGTATTTTTCCCAATTCTGTAGGCTTTCTGGAAGTTTCTGCTTCTGGTGTTGTGATGGCTAGAAGGTCCAAGATGACCTCACCCATATGCCTGGCACTTGGAGCTGGCTGCGAGAGGGACTTCCCCCAAGGGCCATCAGTCAGGGGCTGGGTTCTTATCCACCTAGGCCTTTCTGTGAGGCTGTGTGAGCTTCTTTGTCAGTGTGGTGACTAGGTTTTGAGACGGAGTATTCCAAAAGGAAAAGACAGAAGCTTCTTATCTCTCAAAGTCCAGCCCTACCATTACACAGGGTCTCTTTTGCCACATTTGGCTGGTCAAAACAAGTCAAGAAGCCAACCCAGATTCAGAGGTAGGAACTCTGACTTCCTGCTGGAAGGATAAAGTAAAGAATTGGCAACCATCTTTTGTCCCCATGCAGAGGTGAGTACAGTTAACAGTCGCTTTGTGCATATCTTTCTCTTGGATACTAGCCATGTCCATTACCAAAGTAAAGTCTCTAGGACATCATGCAGCAAAGAACATGATTTCCCTCCCCATTTTAAAAATGTCTCATTTGTTTCTACCTGTACATATTTTTCACATTTATTAACTCAGCATTTTCCAAAGTTTACAAGATTGCAAGTACTTGTTTTTTATTCCCAGAATGCTTGGAACTAGCATTTTTGCATTCAGCTTGAGAAATGATTGTTCTAAATGAAATTGATTTTTATAGATTAGAGTTACTTAAAGCAGAGTCCAAATGACAGGTATCTTGTGTTCCTGGGAGAAAAAGTTCTTCTGTATAAATCAGAAAAATTAATAAACACCATGACATGGTTTGCATGACAGAGACCAGACCTGAATCAGGGAGGGGGCTCAAGCAGAGGGGAGGGTGGGAGAGATCTGGGTTCTGTCCCCTGCTCAGGCCTCCCCAGACCTTCCACATTTTCCTGTTAATCCCTCTGGCCTAAGAATGATGAACTCTAGAAATTCATTTGCATCCCAAACAAAAATCTACAAGTAAAATGCTATCAGCCTGCAACAGTACAACCACCTGGACAATTATTAGAGATGAGCTATTGTGAATCACATGATACACCGAAGTGCTCCTCTTGAACACAATCCAGCATCCAGCCGACAGGCTGTGACGTTCAACAGCCTCAGCGGCCGTGTTACAATTGAATTACAAGAGGGAAAACAGCTCTGTGCTGATTTCATAATTATCATGATCTACTATTATGATCCATCACCGACAGAGCAGTTGGTGGAGCCACAATAAATCACCGTTATTTATATTGCAACAAATCACAAGGAAGTATCATTGAGAATCATAATTCACACTCACTTCAGATCGTAATTACCTATATATGACTGTCTAGGTATGTCATGAACGTAGCACAGGAGGGAAAAAAAAATTGTAAGCAGCATTGTCTTGAAGCTTGGTTTCTTCAAACAAGCTTTTAAGTTTTGCAAAAGAGAATAAGGAAAGTCGTGTTATTTCCTCCCCTCAATATCTAATCTGGGCCTTCTTAGATCACACCAAAACTAGGTCTGCCTTTATAGTGGACATTGGCCAACTTTACTGCCTCTTAAACTTGACACCATTCCTGGATAAAACAGTTAAAGAAAAGGGGTGCTTATCCTGGACCAAATAAGACTAACAAGAAGAAAACCTTTGGAAGATTGTCCCAAAACTGTGCTACCGTGAGAAGGGTCAAGCTCTGTCCTCACAGTGTGAAAGCAGGCCAGAGAGTCACGTGCTTTAGACAGAATTGAGCTTCCGGATAGAAGTTGAATTTACATAAGCCATTTTCAAATATTTTTCAGTCGTCAAATGCTTAGGGTCAGTAACAATGCTTTGCAGGGCATATTGGAGGTTGAACAAAAAGAAAAACCAGTAAAACTGATCTTGTCTTTATTTAAAATGGCCACATTTGTTTTTCATCATGGATTTTTGCATTAATTTTACTTTTCTAAAATACTGCATTAAAATACTCATTTTAACCACTGACCTTTTGGGTCCGCTCTTCAATTTCACAAACATGGGGGAGAGTATCTCAACCTCCTTCTAGTCCCACCCTATTTGATTTTCTCAACAGTTCTATGAGGTTGATACAACTGTTTTCCCCACTTTGGGGATGAGAATGCTGAGACTCAAGTAGGTTAAGTAACTTGCCCAGGTCATGCTTGCTCTGAAAGTCTGCTGAGAGGAAGAACAAGTCACATGCTTCTTTTGTCTTTTTCTTCAACTCATATCCTACACTGTTTTAGTCAGCTTTTTTTGCTGCTGTGACTAAAAGACCCAACCATAACAACTATAAAGAAGAAAAGGTTTATTTAGAGGCTCACAGTTTCACAGGTCTCCATCCATAGACAGCAGACTCCATTCCTCGGGGCTCAAGGTGAGGCTGAACATCACAGCCAGAGACTATGGCAGAGAGAAGCAGCTCACATGATGATCAGAAGGCAGAGAGACTCTACTCTCCAGATAAATATATACCCCAAAGCCACACCCCCAATTCCCACCTCCTCCAGCCACACCCCACCCTTTCAGTTACCACTCAGTTAATCCCTATCAGGTGATTAATTCACTGGTTGGGTTAAGATTCTCACAACCCAATCATTTCTCCTCTGAATCTTCTTAAACTGTCTGATGCGTGAGCTTGTGGGGGACATCTCACATCCAAACCATAACACACACTTTATCTTTGAGTAAAGAAGTTGAATTAGACTGGGTGCCAGTCTAAAAACAGAGACCCAGAGTAACAATATGCTGTAACAGAAATGGCAAGGTTGGCTTTAGGTCCCAGCCTACTTCTATAAGTCACCATAGAGCAGGAATCTCAACAAAGGGCTTGCATGTATATGGTCCAACCACTTCCTCAAAGTTATAAAAGGTGTATGGGTTTGTGGTGTCTAGGTGTGTGAGGGTCTCTAAGCACTGTCAAATTCTTAAGGGATCCTTGATTCCCAAAAGTTTAGAAGTATAGCTGTAAGAGTTTGGGTAACTTTCACTGCAGAGCCTTACAGTAAATGATCTGCAAACAATCTTCAACTTATATCTTTACCACAACCAAAGAGACTCCATGAAAACAATGTGCAGTTTTTGGAATCAAGCATTCAATAGAAGCCTTGTACCACATTATTCCTCTCTAAAAGCCAGGTTGGGCATTATTTTCTAGCAGTCCCCAATAAAGGAATTTTAGAAGTTTACTAGTTCCAAATCCCAAATTGACCCCATTTATTTATACACTATATATACTATAAATATAACAACAAGGCTCAGAGAAATTGTGTGAACTTATGCCTTATCCCACAACTGGTCCCCACAGGGCTGGAGTTAGGGACTAGATACACCTTTGGGCCCCTCTTTCTGTTTGAACAGCTGGCTCTTGTTAGATAAGCACAGCTCGGACCTGATTAACTCAGGTGTGACCGACAGCCAACACCTGCCTGCTCTGGTAAAGTACAGCCCAGGTACACACACGCTAATGTTTCGAATCCGGTAGCTCCAACTCATTTGGGATGCAAACCCAAAGCTCCTACTTCCTGGCATCTTCTTTTAAATGTGAACCCAAGTGAACCTTTTGTGAAGACCTTCTGCACTAAATCAGAGACTCCCTCTAGTTTGGGATTTGGATGAGCTACCCTGACACCACTCCCCAGTATCATATGACCTCTCTCTCGGGGACTAATTTCTAAAGAATTTCTCTTTGAAGTCAAACATATGAAGTGGTGATGATTCTTTAAAAATAAAGAGAGGCTGGCTTCAGAGAGTATATGTGAAGGCTGTTCTCAGAAATGATAAATGGTCTCATTTGGAAACAAAATGGTTTTCTAGCATGGTTTTCCAATAATTAAATTAAGGGAAGCAAAGAGAAACGGAGCTAAGGGTGGTAGGACTGGACAGATAAACTTTCATGGGGTCTCAGGCCTGAAGAAAGAAAAGAGATTTAGCAAGATAGAAAAAAGGCATCCAACAAAATTACTAATAAATGTCCTCAACAATTTCTAAGAGATTTAAGTTCCTTATGCAGCAGCCTGCTGTGCAGTTCAAGTTCATTTGGCACCAGAAACTGCAGCATACCCTGTGGGACACAGAGAGAGAGGAGACAGAACCACAGTCCTCAAGAAGCTTACAATCTACTTGGGGAATAAGTATCCAACAAAGTCATGAATCAGTGAGCCATGCAAGATCATAGATTAAAAAAAAAAAAAAAAGCCATTATCTCGGAGGAAAGAGGTTCCAGCATGAGTTGGAACAGCAGTAGAAGCTAAGACCTCCAGTTAGTTGAGCACTAGCTACAACCTGGCCGGAAAGAATTTACTGCCTGCCCTCTAGCACAGGTATTTCTGCCTTTGATGGCGGTCTATAGGTGTTTTCTAGTATCTGCTTCATTGTAGGTTATCTTGTGGTCTACCCCAAAGTCAGAAAAGGGACACATATAAGAGCGAGGGTGTCCCCTAGGGGGATATTTATGTTCTCATAAATAGGGCATTAGGCAGTCCGAGGTATGCTGAATTTCTTTCTAGAATTCTTCAAGATAATGAAGGAAGATAGAGTCAACTGCTTATCTAGACTGGAGTACAGGCCACATCTTTGAGAAAGCCCCTATGTACACCTAGGAGAAACAAGAGCCTGGAAGTTCTGGACACCAGACGAAGGCTGGTGTTGACGGTATCTGGGAGGTAGCCAGTGAACCAGGAATGAGGAGAACTCAAGAGGAGAGGAGTTAAAAGGACAGAGACACTAAAGAGAGAGGCGAGAGGAAACGAGAGGTGTCCAAATGAGGGTGTGCAGGCCTGAGGTCTAGGTGGTGAGTCACGGTGGTCCACCTAGGGGATACCCAGAGGCACTGGCAGATGGGACACCTCTCTTACCCCCATCCTGTCCCCTCCACATGCCACCTTGACTGGATTTTTATCACTAGAAATGCCAACACATGAGGAATTCCTGAGCTTCTGTGGGTATCGGTGTCTTTGAGGGGTATGCAATAAAAATCCTAACAGAATAGCTATGATTTTTATTAAGTAGAATAAGTGCTTCCCATGAAATAACTCATTTAATCTTCATAGTTTCAAAGGGACAGAGCAAGTCCCTTTTTTTTCCTTCATTAGTGACAGGGAAATGAGAAATTTGGGAGAAAAGTGTCCATTCCTATGGGAACCTCATATGAAAATGAAAACAGAGTAAGGGAAGTACCCTGTCTTTCTTCCTTGTCCCTCTCCTAAGCCTCCTCACCAATAAAGAGAGAGAGAGAGAAAGTGAGAGAGAGAGAGAGAGAGAGAGAGAGAGAGAGAGAGAGAGAATGAGCTCAGTGGTCCTGTGGGACAAATAAAAGGAACCTGGTACCAATTTGGACCCATAATTCAACCCTCTGCTTATTCTGAGAGAGTAATTGTACTTCTCTCATATGGAACAACAAATATCCTCTGATCAGAATGAACAAACTTTAAAAAGAAAAAAAAAATCCCCTGGACATGAACTCAGGTTTGCCTGCCCCACGGGCAGAAGCGCTACTTGTGCTTACGCACATCAGTGCGCACACACGTCCCTGATTGGACAGAAGCATCCTCCAGGCCCTGGGAAATTTCTCCCACCACAGCGCATCTTTTCTAATACCTCTACCCTCCCGGAGTGCTCCTTATATTGTTACCTTGCAGATAATGCCAAGGCTTTACCAGCCCACTCAGAAGTAGTATTCCAGACACCCCATCTCTCTTTCCCATCCCAAGACTCTCAGTCAACCCTGGGCACTGCACAGTCAAAAATGAGTACAGTTCATGTTCCTGACCATTGATCTGCCATCAATTTTTTCCAAGCCCGAGGCATGCGATTATCTGCAAAGCTGACTTACAAGATAAAATCCCCAGGCCTCTCCCCTCCCCCTCCTCTTCCAACAAGCAGACATTGATTTTACACAGAATGTGCATGGCTTTGATGGTGTTATTGCAATCAACATGAAAAATACCACCACAGTGCTTATCCGGATGTCTCAGTTGTTTTGCCTCATAGCACAAGTGATTGTTTAAAGAGGCTTGACACTGTTGGAGTCTTTTGTTTTATGGATTTTGCAAAGCATTGCTCTTTGTCTCCTGGGCTGGCAGAGGAGAAAGCTCCTTTTTCAAGGCAAGGGGCAGTGCTTTTAGAAAATAAGATCCAAGGTGTGGACGGTTGGGGGAGTTTCTTAGGTGGTGGCATTTCTATGATGTTGGTTCCAAAGGAGAAGCTGCACCCCAACTGCTCAGTGCCCTTCACATCCCTCCTCTGGCCAGGCTACCCTGAACCTTGACTCCCACCCATTTTCCACAGGGTTCTGGCATCCTTAGTCCATGCTGCTACTGAGTGACTCAATGGGTTCTCTGTGCTCTGCTCAGTTTTACCTCCCTGACTTTCTCTTTCCTCACATCACAGCTGAGCAACTATCTGACTCATCTCATCCCTAGAAAAAGTCAACAGAAACTCTTGGCACCCACCTCCTGTGTAGGCTGCCCCTCCCAGCAGGCGAGAAGGCAGAAGCCCAACCCCACCCCACATCTCTTCCCGCCTCTGCCTGCAGCAACTGTCACTACCAGCTCGCTCACCTCTCCCACCAGAAGGGAACCCCAACGGCCACAGCTCTTCAACACGTTTGCCTTAGCTGTCTTGGTTTCTTGCCCAGTTTGTGCCAAGTGTCAACTACTTAGAGAAAGAAGCTGAAAGTAAGAATGTAACTAATTGTGAGACCATGTATTTGAGAGCCAGGACTAAATAACTTGGTTACTTCCAAATGGGTGCCGACATTATCTGACACCTGGGGCCAGGTAATTCTTCGTGGGAGGAGGATGTGCTGTGTGCATTGTAGGACATTTGGTAGCATCCAAAAATGTCTTAAGATATTGCTAAATCTGCCAGGAGGGCAAAATCGCCCTCGTTGAGAACTACTGCTCTAAGCATCGTAAGGGTTAGGAGACTATTGTGCCCATACACAGAGCAGCCGTAGGGCAAGGCGAGCTGAGGAGTTCCAAACATGAGCTCCTTCAGCATCCTACCTCTCCTCTCTCTAGTCCCATACCAAACCCACCCTCCCTGTCTGGGTCCATTCTTCTGATACTCAGCATGCAACTGCTGGGTTCTAATTAGGCATTTTGAGAATTCTGTTGAATTTCTGTTGCTATCTGTAGACCCTCTACCAGTTCAGAAACTTTGTTTTCAATTAAAACAAACAAAAAATTCCTGGTTCTAAATTTGGATGTCTGAATTTATCAGTCAACATTTAGGCCCAATTTGAGATTCTCAGTTTCCTAGAGTAGATACGGACAGCAAAACTGGAAATTCCTAGGTGACGACTTTCACAAAGGGCATCTGACCTTGAGGTTGGGACCAGTGGATCTGGGTCCCAGACCTGTCACTGAGTAGTTGCCCTCCTTTCCACTGGTAAGTCTTCTTTGTTTGACTTTCATTCCATGGAAAAGAGAAGAAGGACCAGGAGATGGATCAAATCAGGGGTCTTCCAACTGCCATGCATATCTCAGGAATCACCTTGAGAAATGAAAGAAAACATGAGATGAGGGATTTTAGAATGTCCTTGAAATGCTAAGCTAAAGTAACTTTCCTCTTACCTACTGGGCTTCTGGGTTAAATTTCCTCCCTACCCAAAAGAATATTTTAAGATTAGACATATACAAGTTTGTGTGATTATGTATCTATGTACACATGCACATACGTACATGTATAATCTGTGTGTGTGCCTGTATATGCATGAATATATGTATGTATGTATTGCACTGATATATACACACACATCATTGTTATTGTTATTGAAACTTTAAAACCACTAGACTAAGTAACCTTAACCAACTCCTCTATTTCTAATATTCTAGAGAAACTCGTAACATTGAAATAATTTTATGTGCACAAAACACTTCAATGACTTCTAGAAGCCAGATCTGAGGAGGGCCAGAATTTGACCCACTCCTCCTTCCTGCTGCCCACAGTCATGTAATCCCTGGAAACACTTAAGGAAAAGGATGGAAACTGGGGTGCGTTGTGGAAGGCTCAGTAGGGCAGCAGGGGAAGGAGCGAGGGTTGGGGTTTTCCCACTTCTCCCCATCTCAACCACGGCCTCCTCCTCCCCAACCTGGAAGAAGGTTGTTCAGAGTCTGTTTTCTGCATCTACCTGTGCAAGCAGCCGTTTCCCAGAGCTCTGAGGGGACTGGAGTCATCGGACTTGTTTCTGAAGGCGGAGCCTTGACAGCAGGCCCGTCTGGCAGCCCCCGTTCTGCAAAGTTCTACCTCAGCCCACAGCCTCCTGTTGTATTAATAGTGCACAGAACAAGAAGAAGCAGCCTGAGTGACAGCCACAAAGACACTCGTCTCCTAAAAATGTGATATTTGATCACAGGAGGATTTTGCGGTGGGATAGCATATAATCCTAAGTATAAATTCCTCCCGAATTTCAGAGGTTCAAGTATTAAAATCCTTTTAGGATTTTTCTAAGTGTGTAATCTGTTTAGAATTTAAAAGAAAAAAAAAAAAAGAAAGAAAGAAAGAAAGAAAGAAAGAAAGAAAAAGAAATCTCGAGCCCATTCTTTCTCCAAAAATAGGCCTGTTACATTTTAACTTCCTTTTTAAAAGAAAGAAATGGCTTTAAAAAAAATTTAAAAAAAAAAAACTATTTTTGTTGTTTATTTGACTTAAGGGGCAACTGTTTCTAAGACATCAGTGAAATAGTCTTACTAAAATAAAGTGAAACTTTTTTCAGGGACTGCAAATAAACCCAAAAGAAACATTTATTTTAAAAGGGATTAAGGAGAGAGAGAGAAACAAGAAGTCTGCTCAGGAAAAGCAACCAGAAGTACAAAGGAAAGATAAACAGGACTTTCTTCCTCTTTCCTCCAAACCTCACCACAGGCTGGTTGCTTATTATAATTTAAATTGGAGGGTGGAGAACAAATGTCCCCTTGAGTCCAGGAGGTGGTAGATGACAGGGAGGGAGGAGGAAGTGGGCAGAGTAGAATGAAGCTCAGGGAGGAGGAACCCAGAGGAGGCTGAGAAGGGAGGAGGAACCCAGAGGAGGCTGGGAAGATGTTGAGGAGGCTACGCCATCTGAGCCAACTCTACACTCAGGTTAGAACTCCCACCTTTTTAAGGACATGAGAAAAAAAGGTCCCTGAAGAGAGTCCACAGGTAGAGATTTCCTCAGAGTGGCTGAACTTCATGGACAAATTTTTCCATGTGATTTTCGTTCCATTTTCATCATCTGTTATAACATAAAATTTCATCAACTGTAAATGTCAGTTCTTCCCTTTATTATTTGCTAATGTCATAAAAATCTGAATTGTTTGCTTTGTTAAAGGGCTTGCTGGGCATTGACTTTTCCTTATTTGTACTTTACTACCCCAAATGTGTGGGGTTTATTTATTTTTTGAAAAAAATAACATCCCTTTTGAAATGGGATTTAAATAACAGAGCAAGGTTTGCCATTATCATAAATGTATAAAGTGCTTTGTGAGTAATAAAATGGATCATGGATTCAGGATAATTCAAACTGAAATGTTATGTTCAGTATCAAGATTAGATTACGTTAATGCAGTTCATTTTAAATGGTTTAAAGGCCATCAGATGCATGTGAAAAGAATCTGTATCATAACTTAGAATAAATAGACTGAGACATTTGTTTATAATGTCAGTGCTAAACAAATCTATTACTACATTTCTGCATGTAGCGTTATATTACCACTGCTATTAAACAAACAGAGCATGAAGATAAATTATAGCTTTAATTATAAACATTACCTTTGCGTATTTATTAATTTAAAATGGAACAATGTTCAATAACCTTAGGTTATTTATATCAGCTAACATTTTAATTAACTTTGTTGTATTTATGCAACTTGGTAATTGTTGCTACCAGGCACATGTAGCTCCTTGAATAATGGAGGCAATCTAACCTATCCCTGTGCATATTACCGGTTAAATGAGATGATAACATTGTAACTCTTGCCAGAAAGACAAACTCTACAGCACAGCATCCCTGGGTGAGAAGACTAAGGCTCCCAAACTGGCTTTCTCTGTAGGAACCACCAATGGGAAGTACCTTGAATTCCTGGACAGACTCTGAAGGGACCAGGAATTATCTTCTTAATTAAAAAACAGTTAAGTATCATTCAAGAGTCTGAGCTGGAGACTCATCGTCATGGGCCGTGGGAGCAAGTTCATGGCCCATTCTCAACGGTGGTCCCATTAAATACAGATAGTCCTTGACTTGGCGATGATTCAATTGGAATTTTTGACTTTACAGTAATGTGAGAATATACGTATACAAATGTAATGTGTTTTCATTTAAAACACTATTTGGTGAATTACATGAGATATTTAATACTTTATTATAAAATAAACTTGGTGTTAAACAATTTTGCCCCACTGACAGTTAATGTAAGTGTTCTGAGCGTGCTGAAGGTGCTAGGCTAAGCTGATGTTTGGTGGGTTAGGTATATTTTAAATGCTTTTTTGACTTAGATATTTTCAACTTAAAAATGGAGTGATCATAAGCCCATTGGAAATCGAAGAGCATCTATCTATATACTCATCACAGGCATGAATCTCAGTCAGAAAACTCACACAGGCAATTCTTATCACAATTCTGTATTTTTCCATCACCAGCTTAATTTTTCCTTTAAGCCCCTGTTGCATGAGGCTGGTGGGGGAATCTGTCCTGGATCTTTGCTGGACTTGTACCAGAATTCAGAATGCAGAGCCAAAGAGGGGAAGAGCCCCAGACTCCGACCCACCACGTTGTCTCCAGACCATCTGTCTGTGTCCAGTGACTTCTCAGAGTCTGGACCCTACCCACCACCATGCATGAGAGGCCTGGAAAAGCTCTGCACTGCCTTGGGAACCCCCTCCTCACTAGTCAGACCACATAGTCACACCGGAGGGTGTGACTCAGAGGGTGGCCACCTCTTGAGGAAGCTACCTGGGGCAACTCTTGGGATAGCCTTCTCAGTATATCCACCGGCCTTTCCTTTGTGCCCAGCCAGAAGAATCCTCCCTCCCTTCTCACAGCTTTGTCCCTCTTCCCTAAACGGTCTCTTCTTTTGCCCCTATTGTGCTAGACTTTGTTATCCCATTAAACCTAAAGACCAAAACATTCAAAACACAAAAATGTATTGCCCTATCTTGAAGCCCTGGGTGGACTTAATCTTCATATACTCCCTCAAATGCCAAGAAGTGTAGGGGAAGACGAATCTATGATTATAAGGGATTGGGGAAAGTGTCCTGAAGAGAGGTCTCTCTGAACCTGTGTCCCTAGCATTGGTGCACCCACCATGTCCTTTACTGAAGGGTCTCTAGATAGGGAGCACACTGAGGGGAGGAGCTCTTTCTTTTCCAAGAATCCATCTCCCAATCTCTGCACACGGCAGGCACACGGAAAATGAATTTGTGTGAGTGTGCATGCGTGTGTGTATTTGTGTTGAAAATTCCAAACAGATAAAAAATAATAACTCTTCAACAATAATAGCAATGGTCTGATTCAAAAAGAAGCAAAGGAGTTCAGTGGCTATTTCTTCAAAGAAGATATGCAAATGGCCTAGAAGCACACAAAAAGATAGTTGGCATGACTGATAATTCAAGAAATGCAAATTCAACAACGATGATTACAACCTCACACCCCTTAGAATGGCTGCTATCAAAACAAAACAAAAAACAGGTAAAAAACAAGTGTTGGCAAAGATGTTGAGAAACTGGAACCCTATGGGCTGAAAATGGGAATTCATAAGATGGTAGAACAGTCACAGTGGAAAACAATATGAGGGTTTCTTTAAAAATTAAAAATACAGCTACCAAATGATGGCGCCCTTCTGGGTAGATAGCCAAAAGAACTGAAGTCAGGGTCTCGAAGAAATCTTGTACACCTGTGTTCATAGTAGCGTTATTCACAACAGCTAAAACAAGAGAGCAACCCAAGTGTTCATTGACAGATGAATGGATAAGCAAAATGTGGTACAATAGAATGTAATTCTGCCCTCCAAGGGAAGGAAATCTAACACGTACTACAACATGGATGAATCTTAGGGACATGATGCTAAGTGAAATCAGTCCTCCCAAAAAGACAAATACATGATTCCACTTACAGGACGTAGTTACAGCAATTGAATTCACAGACACAGAAAGTGGAACGGTGGTTGCCTTGGACTGGGGGAGAGGCGAATGGGGACTTAATTTTTAATTAAGCCTCTGCCTGGCTGGGTTTCCATGGGCAGCCTGCCTCCAAGCCTCTGGCTCAGCCTCCTGTCCCCTCATCCTCCTGCCTAGCAGTAGTGCTGTTTTCTGTTGCTGCGACTCTCTGGGTTGCCTCAGCTTCCCCTGTTGGACTCCGTAACTCTCCCAACCCCCTTCCACCAGGTGCTCTTATGAGCTTCTTCTACAGATTGCCTGGCATGGCATCTATTTTCTGAGTAGCACTTGAGCATCAACTTCTCCCTACCAAGAAAAATTAAGAATGCAAATTTTAGGGCCCCAACATTCAAGAGCTGGAAGAAAAGGAGCCATGGACGAGGCAGAAAGATGAACAGAAAACTCGTTTCAGTGTTCCTGTGATTCTTACTCTCTCCCTCATAACAAATTTATATTTTAATCATTGCTTCCAAGAAATAAGTTTGGAAGCCAAAGGAATACACAGCAGGGTGATATGAAGAAATTTGAGGGATGCCTCTCAAACTCTTCCCTAGAATGTGGGACGGTCTGCCAACACCCGGGGAATGCTCTCTCTTAGAAATGGGAGACCCTCAGCCAGACAAAACATCTTACTCCATGGCTGGACCAGGCTGTGCTATAATCTTACTAACACGCCAGCTTAATCAAGTCAGCCCTACTACCTTAGCTATCATTTAATTGCCTGTGGTTTCTATCTTGCATATTCAGTGCTTATGTGATTGAAAACTTAACGATGGAAGCACTTAAGCAAGAAAAAATGAAGACAAATATTAACACACATTGCATGAGAAATTCAGATTAAATAGAGTAATTTTACATTTTATCATATTTTTTTTTCCAAAGTACTGAATAATGCTTGGGCACACACACACTGGGGAGAATTTTCTCCATTCTGAGCTTAACAGCGCCTTTTTTCCTCCCATCGATAAATCTGCATAGCGGTGCTTATAAAAATCATCTAACTAAGTGCGCCTCATTAACCTATATTTATCTGTGTTGAGTACCTGGTGATCACTGATGTTTCTGGAATTGATTATCTCTCTCCAGGTGAGTCTCAAAGAACCCTGAGCTGAGATAGACTTTAATGGATCTGTTGACATTTCCAAAGGATTTTAAATTTCAATCCCTCTTCCCTGACCACTAGTTCCCATCCATTTTACTTGTTCCTGTGGGAGTTTCAAATCACTTTATCTTTGGCCCCGAGCAGAAGCTGTGACCTAACAGGGACCTTTGACCTCCCCAGCGCTTCTGCAACCCATCAAACTGGTGTGGCTGTCCCAGTGACAGATGACACTTACTACCATCAGGAAGTGAGTAAAAATTAATTGTGCTTTCAGGAAACATGCAGTGTGGTCACTGAAGGATGAGAAGCAGCCTGTAGAAGACAGAGTCGGAACCATGTGCACTGGTTTAGGGTTCACCCCCACCCAAGCCTCCTGGGCAGCAGCCACAGCTTACCTAATAGGTGGATGCTCCGTGAGGCCACCACAGGGCTCAAGAATTACTCATGAATGGCTGAATTACGAAGCATAAGTATCACTGATCTAACACACGGAAATGTTAGCATAGACACATTCTGAATGGAAATATTAAACATAGGCAACCAACTAACAAATCCGAAGAGACACCGAAATCATCCTGGTTCCTGCCTTCCACTCAGAGGCAGTCTACAGCATCAAAATCAGCCTCTGAAATCAAACAACCTGTTCCACGTCTAAAAAGTATGACTGTGGGTGACTTAACTTCTCTAAGACTTGGTTTCCTCATCCGTAAAACAGGGAACCACAACATTAGCTGTATCATGGGGTCATTCTGAGAATTAGATGATCTAGTCCATGTTAAGTACTCAAAAGAGCAATCAACCCTCAATCTATGTTAATTATAGTTACCAAGGTCAGGAAATTTTTTCAGTTTAGTTTACGTTTTTTAAAATATGAAAACTGTGTGTGTGTGTGTGTGTGTATGTGTGTATGTGTGTGTGTGTTGGTACTGGGGATTGAACCCAGGGGTGCTTTACCACTGAATTACATCCCTAGCCTTTGCTATTTTTCATTTTGAGACAGTGTCTCACTAAGTTGCCCTTACTAAGTTGCTGAGGCTGATGTCAAACTTGAGATCCTCCTGCCTCAGCCTCCTGAGTCACTGGGATTATAGGCATGTGCCACCCCAGTCGGCCAAAAAATAAATAAATAAATAAATAAATAAATAAATAAAAATTTTAAAATTCCCCCTGATAAAATCCTGGCAAAGACCTCATAATATAATGCAGATTGAAGCAGGATTGCCCTGGTAGACACCAGAGGGGGTTAAGAGACGTAGAATTCTAGTCCCTCTCTTTCTTACTCCTTCAGGTGGCCCCAGAGTCATAAGTCTCTGGAGAAAAATCTGATACTGTATTTACCTGAATCACTCTGCTCATTCGGTAGACAAAGACATTGATGCTCAGAGAAGGGACGTTACCAGCATAAAATCACACAACAAGTTTTTGATCCAAGTTTCCTGGACCTTTCTATCCATTGTCCATTGTCTCCAGAATCACAGCTCTCTCAGGCTCCTTGAGAGTGAGAACACTCAGCCCTCTCCCTCTATAATATCCCTTGTTGCTGTTGGATAGACTCACTTGGATTACTCTGTGATTAGGATTTCTAATTCTAGAGAATTCTGATGAAAATCAGAACTTCATGCACTGAATTATACAGTTAAAAATGGTTACAATGTTCATTTTGTGCTATGTGTATTTTATCACAATTAAAAATAAACTATACTGAACCCCCTTCCCAATCCCTGTCACCGTATAACTACTCAAGGGGGAAAAAAACAAGTGCCTATCTGCCATTTGTCAGCTATCCACACACTCTGGTCAGCAATAAGGGGATGGATGGAATGGACCAGGGAACCAGCTGCCCTCAAAATTCTGACCAATGCACCAACCACTGGGTCAGGTGCCTGTGAGGAAGGATAAGCAGAAGGAGCCACTACTAAGCCACCAGACAGAGTGTGCCAGGGCCACACGCTCTCCCAAGGCAAGCACAGAGCCACTTTCTCCTATGTGTGGTGATTCTTATCATTTGTGGATAACTGACTAGGTAAGAGCCAGAAAAGAATCAATCGTTCACCAGTTTTCTTTTTCTTCCTTTCATTTTTCCTTTGCATATGTGTTACCGGGGACTGAACCCAGGAGTGCTCTACCACTGAGCTACATCTCCAGTCCTTTTTATGTTTTGAAGACAGGGTCTACCAAAGTTGCCCAGGCTGGCCTTGAACCTGCAATCCTCCTGTCTCAGCCTCCTGAGTCGCTGGGATTACAGGCATGCACCACTGCACCTGCTGGTCGCCATATTCCCACATTATCATAATGAGCCCATTTCTCCAGAGCAGCTTCTCCAGAGGAGCACAGTATCATTAACACCTTCCTTTTTTTATGCCTCTGAATTATCTATTTATAAAGAACTCTTTGTATCCAACCTGGTCCAGGAAGTCTTCCTGAATAGATGAGAGACAAAGTAATTTAGTAGCTATTCGATTTGATCCTATCCCACATTAGAATAATGCCTCCATGAATCTGAACCCTAAAAGTTGTGTCCTATTCCTGGGGCTAAAACATGAAGATGACAAACTTTCTACTCCTACAGAGGTGGGTTAGAAAGGTAGGCAGATAAAGTCAATTCTCAAACAAGAGATTTTAAAACTGAGCCAGGAGACAAGGAGAAGAGTACCCACAGCCCTGCCTCCAAGAGGAGAAATGATGGGACAGAATACTGTCACATTGCTCAGTGCTGATCACAAAGTAGAATCTTGCCACCCTTGCTGATTAGTTCTTCTGCCACCTTCAAGTGATTGACATCTGTTAAGAGGATGTCCTCCCCTCACTGGGTCACCTTTTCAAAAATTTAAATGACTGTTTTTGTAGGTTTATTCTTCCCAATAATATTTAACACTATCTTGAGTTTCTCCCACCAAAAAAAAAAATTATTCAAAATAGAGGTCTTATGGTTATTTTCATTGAAATTGTATGCAGCATATGGATAAATGTTGGAGAAATTGAACACCATCATTTTTTCTCATTAAGAAGTCAGTCGTGGTGGGCTGGGGTTGGGCTCAGTGGTAGAGCTCTTGCCTAGCAGGTGTGAGGCACTGGGTTTGATTCTCAGCACCACATATAAATAAATGAATAAAATAAAGGTCCATAACGTCTAAAAAAAAAAAAAAAAAGGGAGTCAGTTATGATGTCCCATTTATTCAAATCTTTTTTTAAATACTACAGAGATGCTAGGGTGTCAAATTTCATTATTTTTTTTTTTTGGAGAGATCTTACATAGGTTATATTTACTATCTTTATGTCTTGGTGTTTATTATTATTGTTAATGTGTGTCATTATTGTTGTTTTAGTGACTGTTTCTGGAATTTAGGAAAGGACATAAAGATTTTTATACAAGTCTAATAGTTTTATTGAACTCTGTTATTGGTTTTTCATTTGCTTTACTTTTTAGATATTTTTATGCAGATAATTCTATCATATAAAAGTGATGATTATGTTCTTTCTAATATTTATGCTTCATTTCTTTTTCATTTCTTATTTCATTGGCTATGATCCCTAAATATTGAATATTAGTGGGAATTGCCAACATCATTATCTTATTCATGATTTTATGGGAACTATCCAATGTTTTACTGTAAAAAATTTTATTAATTAATTTTTAACTGATAGATAAAAATGCGAAAATTCTACATATTTGTGGGGTACATGTGATGTTTTGATATATGTACATTGTGTAAGATTTAAATAAGGTTAAAATATCTTTCCTCAAATATTTATAATTTCATAATGGTGAAAACACACAAAATCTTCTTTTCGCCCTTTTGAAATATACAGTACCTACTTCTTATTTATAGTTTCCCTACTGTATGAAACCACACCAGAACTTATTTCTCCTATCTAACCAAAACTTAATACCATTGTTCAACCTTTCTCCATATCCTTTCTCTCTTCAGTCTCTGGTAACCACCATTTGACTCTCAACTTCTGTACAATCAACTTTTAAAAATATTCTACATATGAATGACATCATGCAATACTTGTCTGTCTCTGTTGGCTTATCTCACTTAACATGAAACATGAGGCTAGTTCCAATTCCATCCATGTTGCTGCAAACAATGGGAGCCCATTCTTTTTTATGACTGTGTAGTATTCTACTGTCTATATGTACCACATTTTATTGATCCATCCATGAGCTCATGACATTTAGGTTGTTTTCACACCTCAACTATTGTGAATAGTACTGCAGTAAACATGGGAGTTTGGGGCTGGGGGTGGTGGCACACATCTGTAACTCAGCAACTCAGGAGGTGAGATAGGAAGATCACAAGCTCAAAGCAACTTAGTAAAGCCCTAAGCAACTTAGCGAGACCCTGTCAATATTAAAAAATAAAAAGGGCTGAGAACATGTCTCAGTGAATTAAGTGCTTCTGGGTTCAATCCCTGGGAAAGAAAGAAAGAAAGAGAGAGAGAGAGAGAGAGAGAGAGAGAGAGAGAGAGAGAGAGAGAGAGAGAGAGAGAAGGAAGGAAGGAAGGAAGGAAGGAAGGAAGGAAGGAAGGAAGGAAGGAAGGAAGGAAAAGTAATGAGAGTTCAGATTTCTACTGTTAAAACTTTTATGCTTTATTTACTGTAGTAAGTTAAAATGGTGGATTTAAAAGCTTTCCAAAGATTTTAATAAATATTGTTTAACTATATGGGGGGAAATGATACATAGAATATCGAACACCACCATAGAAGGCCCTTGATTTTCTTTTTTACTTATTTTTTTTTTAATTTTTATAGACTGCATTTTTGATTCATTGTACACAAATAGGGTACATCATTTCATCTCTATGGTTGTGTACGATGTAGATTCATACCATTCGTGTAGTCACACATGTACATAGGGTAATGATGTCTGCCTCATTCCACCATTTTTCACACCCCCTCCCTCTCATTTCCCTCTATGGAATCTAACGTTCCTCCATTCTTCTCTCACCCCCCAACTCATCCCCCATTATATATCATCATCCACTTATCAGGGAAAACATTTGACCTTTGGTTTTTTGGAGGCCCTTGGTTTTCTGAAGAGCACTGGAGTATTGTAGTTCCCTGGACTTATTAGGTGAGGAAATAATACATACTCTTTAGAAAACTTTTCGAAATTAAACATTGAAAAGCTAAAGAATTTTTCCAAATCATCCTTATTTAATTCAGGAATTAAAAGTATGCAGAATCAGCCAGCTGCTGATGCTACCAAAGAAGAAAAAGAAAGTGTGTCCTTGAGCAAATTACCCAGATTCTCCGAACAGTAATATTTTCACAATTGAAAATTAGGACTATTACCCCCCTCCTATGATTGTTCTTAAGACTAAGTGAGATGTAATACATCTGTTATAATTCCTAGTACAATACTAAGCACTCAATACATCTTAGTTCTTTTCTCTTCCTTTCATCAAACTTCATATACATAATAACCACTCTATGAATATGTATGGAGAGAAAGAGAACTTACTATTCAATACGTTTACCCTTAACTTCTATTCTTTAATAGAATCTAATTATTCACCATCCATTTTTTTCTATAATAGACTTGGATCCAACACATACTTTTGAGCAGCTGTTATGCTCTGAGTACACCGTACTAGTCAATTTCACATGTATTCTCCAACAAAACTATAATGGCAGATTTTAGATTATACAGCTAGAAAGGCTCACATGATTCTCCCTGTACCTTGTTCAGCACTGCCCAGTGTAGTTAAGACCCAAGCTTAGACAGGATGAAGTGAAGACTGGAGGCAAAAGGAATTCTCCCCTTTGTATCGTGACCCATGTGAGTGTTAATAATTGTGCCCTTATATTTTTTTTTCATGCAAAACAATGTATTAAGCATCTGATATTTGTTAGGTGCCTGGAAATGTCTAGACATGGGCATGTAGCACCAATTAAGAATGCAAACCAGGCACTGTGACACACGCCTGTAATCCCAGCAGCTTGGGAGTTTGAGGCAGGAGAATCTTAAGTTCAAAGCCAGCCTCAACAATTTAGCAAGGCCCTAAGACACTTAGTGAGCCCTATCTCAAAAATAAAGAATAAAAAAGGGGAACTAAGGATGTAAACTCAGTGGCTGAGTGCCCCTGGGTTCAATCCCAGAGTACAAAAAAAAAGAAAAAGCAGGATTCTTGCTCTCACAGAGCTTAACTCTTGTGCAAGAAACACCCAAAAAATGTGTAAAGAATTAAACAAGGCAATCTAGACAGTGGCAAGTGTTATGAGGAAATAAAATGGGTGATGTGAGAAAGCGTTCCTGAGCTCAGGGAGGGAGGACTGCTCTAGATGGCTCATGGAAAGCCTCTTACAGGTACAATCTGAGCAGAGACCAGGAAGAGGTCCAGTGCAGAGCAGAGAGAAAGTGTGATCCAGACAGGGAAAAACAAAAGCAAACACAAACTCTAAAACAAAAAACCCTAAGGAAAGAAAGAGGCTGGCAGGTTATGAAAACAGTTAAAGGGCCCATGTGGCCTTTGGAATAAGGGGACTGGGTTTGTGGCATGTCAACCCAAGAGTCACATGTACGTGGTCACAACCCAATTACCAATTTTCTACTCATAACCTTCGAAGAACATCTTCTTTCTCTCAGTGTAGAGGCCAAAGGTTCTTAAGGCTCCCCGTATGGTTTGCTCCCCTGTTTTACCTTTCAGACCTCCTGTCCTGTTGATCTTGGCCTTGTATTCAGCCCACTCCAGTCATGCTGGCCTCCTTTCATTGCCTTTAGCACGTCAGGCAAATGACTACCCCAGATCTTTGCAGTTACTGTTCCTAATATCTGGAAATCCCTTCTCTTAGGTGCACGCTTGACCCCCTTCAGATCTCTCCCCAGAAATCACATCCTCAGAAGGTTCTTCCCATTGGGTGCATAGGGGTCCATGGCTCAGTCTGGCCTTCATGAAGTGTCTTCACCTTTCTAACTCATCACTGGTTCATATTAAACCTACAGGCCACCAAAACTCCAGTCTTCTTTTACATGAAGGACTTACCTCATCAGTCAAATCTTCCTCCACTCTGATTTTGGAGTCAAAAGTAAAGTTAATTCACATTCTCGTCATCTTCTTGATGTGCCAACTGCTGCCTGTTCATCTTTACACCCTCAAGCAGTGTTCTATGCCTCCTTCGTGTAGAGAGTCGATCATAACCATGATGAAAAAATAGTATTCTCTTTTTTCCAGATTAAGAAATGCCTGGAACAGACAAGCCCAATGGCAGAATCCTGGGTTAACTGGCAGAATCCTGGGGTAACATCACAAGAGTTAATCCATGCTCTTCAGAGACAGATTCTTTTTTCTTTAATGGATGATGAAATCATCAACATTAAGTACTGTCTGTATGCCAAAGAGTCCTAAATCTGCACCTCGAATTTTGGCTTCTCTTGGAGACTTCACATTAATGTATCAACCTGTTTATTTGATTATTCCACTTGGAGATTTGGGAGGCATCTAATCTTAACCTGTCCAGAAATCTCCTCGCCAAAACTTCTCCATTCCAACAACAAATTTTCCCCCCATTTTCTTGAGCAAAATAGAAGTCACCCTTGATTTTTCTCTTTTCTGAATCTAATTTAATCTAGTAATAAGTCCTGGGAAGGGAAGGTGGCCCCCAAATACATTGCAAATGCACCCATTTCTTCCATCTCCTCTCCCACTGTCCTGGTCCAGGAAGGCATCTTTTACACTGGGAAGAAAACCCTTGCCACTTCCTTCCTTTTGGCCCACCCGATCCTTTCTCAGCACAGCTATTGGTGTTATGAAATACCCAGAAGACAAACAAGAACGTATGGTTACTTTGTTTTCCTGCTTAGAAGCCTTCAAGGACTTTGCATTGGCAATCGGATTAGGAAGCATAACCTTACCTGGGCAAGTGAGCCCAACCTGAGCTGAGCCCCGCCTCTTTCCTCTGGCTTCATCTTCACTCCCTCGTGGCCCTCTGCCCCAAAGCCTCCTTGGTTTCCATCTTGTCCCTTAAATTTCCCAAGTTCATTCCTTAGTTATGGCCTTTGTATCAGTCAGATCCTCTACATAGATTTTTTTCCCCCTCCTCTTTACCTGGATGGCTCTGCTTAGCTTTCAAATCTCAGCTGCACTGACTTTTTATGTTTTTTTTCAAAGAGAATTCCTTGGCCACCCAGTAGCCCATTCATTGGTCTCCAGCACATCTTTCACTTTAATTTCCTTCAGAAAAAATGATATGGCTACACATCATTGTTCATTTGTGTATTGAATGACCCCCTCACTAGAATGGAAGAGCTTTAGGAACTTGAACTTGTATGACTTGTTGAGTGCTATCCCCCATCTCTTGGAGGACTGCCTGCCACACAGTAGATTCTCCATAAATAATAATGATGACAGAGTTCCCACCAGTCCAGAGGGGTATCACTAGAAACCAAACCAAGAGACATGAAGATAGACTAGTCTCTTTTATTCCCTTGAACTACCAGTCTAATAATCATATTTTTAAAAGAGAGAGAACAAAATGAAATTAGTTCTGCATAGCTTGTTAGCTCCTGGATCATTGCATTCTTTATTTAATGCTAACAAACTCGCTGTTTAATAATCTGTTTTTCCTTTATTGGTTTTCCTAAATTATAAAAGCAAGGCAGGCTCATTGAAAGAAATTCTAATAACACAGAAAAGTATATAAAGAAAGACATCTAGCCTTTCCTTCCTTTCTCACTCCCCAGAGATAACCACTGTTAACTGCTTGATGAATATACTTCTTTCTCCTATGCATATACATATAAATATGTGGAGAGAAATATACTCCAATACATATGTAGTTTTAAGATAAAAATAGGATGTGTGTGTATGTGCGTGTGTGTATTGACTACCATATGTTATGCATCTCTCTGTGCCCATACAGATTGATCTACTTCATATATAATAGCTACATAGAATTCCATTGCATCCCTTAATTTAGCCATAGTCAAAATATTCTTAATCATTTTATGGGCAAAGACATACAATGTGAGGATACAGATAAAGAAAATAGCCAAATAATGATCATTGTTATAGCCAGGTGGTGGACACTCATAACTATTCACTTTTTTTTCAAACACAAAATGTTTGAAAATTTCTGTGAAAGTTAAATTTAAAAATAAATACTTGGGAACCCTTACTTAATGGTGAATTACTGAACACCTTCCTCTGAGATCAAAAACAAAATAAAAATGCCTGATCTCATCACTCGACATTGTAACAAAAGTACGAGGCACTCAGATAAGGCAAGAAAAGAAGAGGCAATAAGAACTAAAAAGGAAGAAAGAAAACATTCGTTATTCACAAATGACGATTTTATGTAAGGAAAAGTCAGAAGTATGTACAGAATATGGGAATTAATTAGTAAATTGAGCAAGAAACCTTGAAATAGACAAAATACAAAGCTCAATTGTATTGCTGCATATCAACAACAAAGACAAAGAAATTGAATTTTTAAAAAGACACATTGAGTGTCTTCTATATGCCGAGTCCTAAATCTACATCTCAAATTTTGGCTTCTCCTGGAGACCTCACGTTAGTTTATCAACCTGTTTATTTGACAAATCCACTTGGAAATTTAGGAGTCATCTCAATCTTAACATGTCTAAACACTTAGGAAAAAATTTGAGGAAAAATAAATAAGACTTCCATGGTGAAAACTATACAATACTGAAAAAATTAAAAATAATTTAAGAGCAATTACTTAAGACCACTTTTATGTCATATGCCAGACACCTGCTAAGGACTCAGTGACAGGTAAAAACAGACACAGTCCTGGCCTTCTGAGCTTGCGGTGTACTGGGTGACCAACATTCCTTAGGGAACTGTGCAAATGAATACAATCTTGTAAATGCAGGAGAGGCTGCAGGGGAGGGCACACTGTGCTGTAAGAGCTTTAGAAATAGAATTCGACCTAGTCGAAGAACCAGGGAAGACTTCCTGAGCTGAGCTCTAAAAAAGGAACATTCCAAACAGGGAAAAGACTGCCTAGAGAATAAATTGAATTATAATTGGATCAACCATGGTTGGTATTGATGGTTATTTAGGTTGTTGGGTAGATTGTCTTCCAAAAAATCTGCAAAAGTTTCCCTCTCTTAGGTAGGACATGGACTCTAAATGGACTGCAGGAACTCCATATGGTCTACCTAAGCCCTGCATGGACTCTACATGGACTCTTACAAGGCCTCTGGACTATAGTGAGTGACTTCCTTTAGCCAATGGGATAGAAACAAGCAAAACACCAAAACCACTATTATGCTATTCTTCATTTTTACGTGTATTTGAAAGTTTCTGTAAAAGTTAAATTTAAAAAGAAATACTTAGCATACTTCATATTTCATGGTGATTACTGAACAACATCTTCCAAGATCATAAAATGTGGATCTTCCTCTCTCTTGTTAAAAGTCTGGGACCACCATGTGAGCAAGCTCAGGTTAGCCCACTAGAGGATGAGGGACCACAGGGATCAGAGAGTAGCTGTCCCAACTAAAGATCCCCTTGATCATCCAGTTTTCCAACCACCAGATATGGGAGGAAGGTTCTCCTAGACTATGTGGCTGTAAGCCGAAATGTCAGCTGACCTCAGACAAGACAGAGCCAGACATAGATAAACCAAACATAGCTCGTCCAAGCTGGCTTAGACCAGAATAGTCACCTAGCTGGCTCATAGACTCATGAACTTACTAAAATGGTTATTGTTTGAAGACTCTACATTTTGGAATAGTTGTTAGGCAGAAAAAGCTGATTCAGGTTGACTACAGTTTTCTGATTTTACCATCAGGGCTTTAGGGAGTATCTTTCCATACACATTCTGGTGCACCTGCCAGACAGCAAGCCCCTTGCAATTGATACATAACCTGAAAGTTATTAAGGTCAATTAGAAAGTTGCAAAAACCAGGAAACTGAGACACAGCTAAATCAAACTAAAACACCAAACTCAAACACTGGGAAGGAAGTCTTCAAATTTCAACTCAACATTCATTCAAATCCATCATTCTCTTATCTTGCTAGTAGAGAAAAGGCAACACATTTTTCAAAGTCAGAAATCAAAGAAGTTCAAATTCAGTTTGCTGGGTTACAACCAGCCTACATTTTTTAAAACCCATGCCCTTTAATCCTAACAACAAACCTGAACTTGTCAGGTTTTTAGGAAGAGTTTCAACAGAAACGACCATTGGGATAGCTAGCTCCAATTTCAATAGAGAGATATTGCCATCCCCGAGACAGATATGTGATAGACAACATTTTTTTGACTATTAGTCCAATATCAACTACAGATCATGAAGGGTTAAAGAAAGATCATGCACTCTCTTCATCAAGGTCTGGTAAAGTTTATTTTATTATTATTATTATTTTATTTTTTTTAATTTTGGTCCAGTCCAGGGAATTACAAAATTGTTATTTTTCCTGGAACTTGGAAGTAGAATTCGGGAGACAATATGAATTTCAGGAAAATATTTTTGCCATTAATTATGTCATAAGCAAAAGAGTAAAATAAACTGTTTATTATCACATATAAAATGCTTTTGATCAGTCAACTGAAAAACTAATTTCATTTTCTCATTACACTGCCTCAGGCATCCTTTAACGTCAATTTTTATTATAGCAAAAGCAAGGAAATTAAAATGATCAGTTATGGTGCAGAGAGAAACATTTGTTACAGAATTTTTAAAAGTAAGAATAATAAAGCACTGAACCTCTTTATCATTCATAATAATCACAACTCATCTGTTGAGGGAAGAAGTGTGCTTCAAGGACCCAGAGCACCAGTTCACTACAGCCCTCTCCTTGAGCCCCCTGGAGCCCTTGGGGTGGGTCAGTACTGAGGAACAGACTAGGAATCCTGTCCATGTTCCATGTGTCTAGAAGAAAGGGAGCTAATTTTCCAGCTTAATTGGGTGAAAGTCCCACAGATAGACCAGGTAGGGGGCTCTATTTATACCCAGAGAAACTGAGAAAGAAATCTATGCAAAGCAGCAGGGACACCTAGACTTGATCTCAATCTTTTAGCCCAGCAGTTGATCTTATGAAAAGAGAAATGATTTCAGAAGAAGCAAGAAGTTAGGTGACAGGTTTTTGCAAACATGGCCCTGCCCCTTGCAAACTATGTGGTCCTGGGTGCCATTTTCAGACCGAAGGCCCTCATTCATGGCAGTGTTAAGAAGGATCAACAAGTGTATGTGGAAGCACTTTGTAAAATCAGAATCAAATGCCATTAACAGTGGTTATTAAGATAACAGAATGTCTTCTCTTTGGTAGACCTGGGATTTGGTTGCTTCTGGTGGAGAATCATTGACTTTGAAATGAGCTATTGCCTTTAAGCTATAAGATGAGGAAGCTTTTCAGGGGAAGGGGATGAAGGGAAGGGGAGAGAGAAGGCTTTGGTGAAATGATAACAGTCTGAATGATGTGACTGAGTAGCCCATGGAAGGACAGACAGAGAGAAGCTAAAGGAAGCATGACTCCATAGGACTTGGGGTAAAAGTCCTGATCCAGGGCCCAGATGGCAAGGTTGTTGAAGATCTCTTGTCCTCTCTAAAGCACGTCTCACACACCGTGTGGTGTTAGCAACCTGATGTGGTTGTAACTCATAAAACAGAGGTGTTGCTACAAGTCTTGCTAAGTTGGCAAAGGCAGAATTAAAACAAAGAGACTTGATCTGGAGTACACATAACTCCTTGCCCCAAAACTGAGGATGCCCTAAAAAGCTAAGGTAGCATTTTCTTATTATGACTGATAAGAAAGTTAAATCTTTGCAAAGGCCAAGCAATCTGACAACTGTAGCTCCAGACAAGGACCCATAACTGTCCTCTATGATGAGGGTTGAACAAACATTCTCATTTTTCCAACAATCTCAACATAAGAAATCTTGATCCTGCGTACTTGAGGAAGCTCTCTTTGCCAACTGAGAGACAAACAAGTCTCAAACAGACCCTGCCCTCAAGGATAAGTCAGTCTACCAAAGAATCTAAACTTAGCACATAGAAGACACTAATTGCCATGAGTCTCCTATTAGAAATGCTGGACAATGTAGAGGGATGATCTTCTTCAAGTACTTTTGACTTAAAGAAGGATAAATAAATGGCCTGATTATTTTGTTGATTCTTGATGGAAATCTCCTTTATTTTGTTCTTTGTTTTGGTCTTACATGACTCTGAGTAATCCATATTGCTTGCACTACCACCATGATCTCCCAGGAAGGACTTTCTTGTGCATTATTAGATCCAGATGTTCAAAAGATACAGCTAGTTAGACCTGCGTGTCCCTCTGCTTTCCTTTCCTCAGCACCAGCTCTATTCTTGCGCTCTCCATGCATGGTAAGACGGCTACCAGGAGTTCCAATCTGACATCCTGGCATCAAGAGAAGTGATTCTGCTTCAAGGATCTAGAGCGCAGTTTAAACCTAAGTTCTTCAATTGAGGCTTTGGCCTTGGATGGCTTGACTTGGGTCAGATGCCCACGAAAACCAATTGCTGGTCCCAAACAAGACAAATTAGTTGGCCCTTCCTTTGTGTCTATGGGTTCCACAAGCAGGGTCTCAACCAACTACACATCAAAAGTATTTGGAAACATACTGCATCTAAACAGAACATATATTCCTGCCATTGTTACTTAAATAATTCAGGATAACAACAATTTAGAGAGCATTTACATTGAATTAGATATTATAAGTAATCTAGAGATGATTTAAAGTATAGGATGTACATAGATTATAGGCAAATATTATTCCATTTTATAGAAAGAACTTGAGCATCCATAGATTTTGGTATCTGCCTGGAATCCTGAAGTCAATCCTTCATAGATATGGAGGGATATCTGTATGGGTCACATGATCTTTCCATGGGGGCGTGAGTAGAGCCAGTTCCCCTGAACAGATATAGACAAAAGCATGAGAAGGGTGTTTGCTGGAGGAAAATAAGGTTACGCTTGCTGGAAAGGCGCGGCATAGTGGCAAAACCCAGCAGATGTCTCTGTGAGCACAGACCCCTATACCTAACCTTTCATAAGCTTTCACTGGGGCTTGGTTTGGAGCAGGGAGGAGATCTGAGAGCAGATCCTGGATCTCCTCATGCCCGGGGCATTTGACAGGCACACACAGGTATGGGTGAGCACAGGACAGCCCTGTTTTCCTCCAGCCAGGATCGCCCAGCCTGATGAAAAGGATGATTAATCCCGCTGCCTCCCAGTAATCCGCCAGCCATTTGGTAACCATCTGTACTCCATTCCACAAAGCAGCCCCAATTAAAGAGGCCTGTATTTGTTTTTTTGGAAAATGTTATGATTTTTTCAAGTAAACAGTAGAAACTTTATAAAGCCATGAGATTTATTGGAAGTGCCAAACTGTCTGGACTTGATCATACTGGTTGATGCTGGTTTCAATGTGTGCTCTATTCTCTCCTTTTTATTAGTATAAACAACAATTTCTATTTATTTACACAGGATCAGAATTTTACTTTATGTTTTTCACTTCTTATTTCATTTGATCCCACCAAATTCATGTGTGGAACAAAGGTAAGTACTATTGTACATGCCCCTGGTTTATGGTTGGGGTCAATGGTATCTTAAATGACAAAAGGTTTCCAGGATGCAGTCTGGTCTCAAGCATGTGGGGGTTGAGCCCAGCTCTCCTTGTTGAAGCCCCTTTTTATTCTGGTGTATTCTGTTGTGCCTTGACTCAGCTGACAACAGTAACACCATTCACATACCCTCTGGCCTCCTTCCCCAGTCCAATATTAAAAAGAAGGAATACATAAAAGACTTATTTGCTCATTATCCACACCTGGGATTTGTGTTACAGTAACCTAACCAGCCAACATCATTACAGTCAATTGGCAGATTTACTGCATCTATAGGAAAAAACCACTGTCCTCGACACCCCAGGAAGATAAGACGGATAAATAAGGAATGTTACTTTATGCTCAAAATCTTGACATCTAATTGTGAACACAAGATGAATTTGAGGGAAAACTGACGCATGCTCTTGTAAATTTTATAAAAATATTAAGTAAATGGAGAGACAGATAGATGTAGAGGGACAGATTAAAGAGCTTCAGACAAGGTAAACGAAAACATGACCTTACACCATTTATGCTAAAATTTATATCAGCTGTACAGGAGAAAGTTTTCAATGGGGAGATGGTACCCGAAAGAGTACCATCCTTGTCAAGTCAAACCTGTTCAGTGACAGCAAACCCCCTGAAGTTCAAGGTTCTCCCTAAGACCAGGTGAAAACTCAGGTCCTCTTAAAAAGCACTGTGAACCTATCTAGTTGGGATCAATTAGACATTATTATTTAGCAGTGAGTTAATGATGTACTGAAACTGTTCTCAAATTCAGAAATGCATGGGCTTGTCTTGTCTTTATTAGTCAATCATAAGCCTCAGGACGACAGAAGCCTAGTTCTCTACCTTCCCTGCCCAGCAAAGGTTCGTATCCACAGCAAAAGCTAAATACCAGAAAACTTGTATTGAAATAAATCTAATTTAGCTAATGAGCTCTAAGTACATGGCTGCTTTAACCATGTAGTGTTTAGAAGGAAACATTCCCTCCCTCAGCCCCTGGCATAACTTAGAACTACATGGAGACCTCAGAGCAGATGGGAGTCAGTACGCCATCATTTCAGGCTCCTTTGGGGAACAGATTTATTTGTTCTTACCTTTGATTTGCCAACCAGCACACCATGGGTTGCTTTAGAAGAAAGAGAAGGATAAGTTGCTTGGTTGGCCAAGAGATTCACCCTAAATCCTTAGGGATTGGAATACTTTTAATAACTCTCAGTGACTTTAACTACCACCCTAGTGACTTTTGCTTCATGGCCAGGTGACCCCAGAAAGCACCCATTTCCCTTAAAAAGGGGTAATTCGAAACCAGCATTGAGCACCAAGGACTAGAAGAAAGTGCATCTGATTGGGAATTAGCACCCAAGATTTAAAAAAAAAAATACTAGTTAGAATTGTTTTAAATTCCGTGCTTCAAAAACTTAAGTCTTTCCCCTCCTCTACTGGGTTAAATGCTTCCACTAGTGCTTGTATGATCCTTGCCGAAACCGCCTTAATAAATTATTTCTTTTCCGAGCAATGAGTCGATCCAGCCTTGTTTGGTACATCTGTTATAACACATCACAGCCTCCCATAATTACTCTTTTATTTAATTCTACACATTCTGATTAGCTGTGTCTGTTCCAGGCAAGCACGAGGAATGTGGTAAGTGCCCTTCATTCAGAAAGAGTTCTTCAGAACAGTATGAAGTGAAATTAAAGTAATTATTAAGTCATAGAAACTAAAGGCAATTCCCCGATCGGCAGAAGGGTGGAGGAATAGCTGGCGCACCAGTCACAGCTGCTTTGTAAAACCCGTCCTAGTGTGCCGTTCTTGGTAATGACACGCACTGAGTGAAGAGGCAGAAAGGGAGTCGAGGACCACTTTACGATTTCAAAGATGTCTCCTCCCCAACACGCTGAGAACCTAGGGAAGCAGCAGTCTGGGAGAAGGGATGCGTGTGATAACACGGTCAGGAAAGCCTGTCTTCTGCAGAGGTTCTCTTTAACTCTCATGAATATTCTGTGCACCCAGCAGCTTTTAGTCTAGAAGAGACAATTAAATCCAGGCTTTTCACCATTGTATCTCTTGCACCAGAGTGAGCAATAGGGCATAGGGCAATAGACTGAAATTAGATTGTAGCAGAACATGTGTACTGACCTTTTCTCAGAGCAGATCTATTTACTTTATAATGCAGTTCAACTTGTAGGAACCGATGTACTCCGAGCTGGAATAAAGGTTAAGAAATATGTGCATCTTAATTCATTTGGATTTCAACTCTGCTCGAAGCTTTTGCTTTCTATATGCACCAACATGTAACAGCTCCAGTAAAATCAAGAAGGCAAAATTGTTTGGAAGTTTACTTATATCCAGGCTCCCCTGTCATTTAACTCAGTGTTATCCAAGTGCGGTTTTCTGCAACAGTGTATTACCTGGGGTCTTGTTAGAAATGCAAATGTTGAGGTCCTATGCCAAATCAGAGGAGTCAGACACTGTTTCAACAAACCCTTCTGATGCAAACTAATGTTTGAGGACTGTGTGTGTGTGTGTTTTAACCTCTCAGGTATTTTTAATGTGGAACCAGAGCTGTAGTTCATTGTATCCTAAAATTTGAACGCAAGTACCACTGGTGTCGCTCAGATGTTAAGTGTCAGATGGGTCACTTTGCATGGTCCCAAGGATGTAATGTTAAAAGGCACTGGAATGCTATTTTAAATAATATTGGATCTCTTAGCAAGAACGTTAATCCTTTTCTACCCTTCTCACTGTTCAGGAAGACTCAGTTTGGTACCAAGAGACTCACTAACACCTGTTAATCTCCCTCTTGAAATAAAAACACAGGTTCAGAATCTGTAGCACTTGACAGTATCAAGACGGACTAAGATTAACATAGTTAACTTTTACTTGGGATATGTTTATAGGTCGGTTTTTATTGATGTCGAGTGACAACAGTTTTCATTATATGATGGTGATATAAATATTTCTTTTAATTAACTTTCTCTCGGAGAACAGTGAACCAATTTAAAAGCAAATATTTACTAAATCATTCAAACCACAGAGTTGATTGAATGGCCCTCAGGAACTCCCTCACAGGGTATTGGAGGAAGGTAACTTCCAGTCAGTACACATTAAGCTTAATTTCTAACACTGGTTCAGTCTCTATTGCTTGACTTTGACCTTCAGAAAGATGACCTAAAGCCTGAGACATTTGCCATCCATAAAGAAAAATTCCATTATGGTTACTAAGCTATTTACCAACATAGAAAAGTGACTCATACATTTCAGAACAATTCCTCATCACAACATTTGAAATAACAAAAAGGTTCTGAATTACCCAGATAATTAAAATGTCAAAAATAGCCTATTCTTCAAAATTCAGGGTAATTGAATTGGGGCTGGTTTTGAAAAGAAAACAGGTTTGCTAAATTCTAGAAAAGCAATGAGATTTTCCAAGAAAAAGTCTTTAAAAGGGAAAGAATATCATGTCAACCACAGTTGACTGAAACTGTTAGACTCTTAATAATTTGATCAATCACTTTCCAATCTTTTTCTCCATGCAGTTGTGGCTTAGATATGTATGCATATATATATACATATATATATATATATATGCATATATATATATACTCTCATAATTCTGTTTTACTTTTAGCATGAGAGTGACTTTTTATTTTATTTCAATTAAGATTTTAGTGTGCACATAACAGATGATAAATCAATCCCTTTTTACAGGGGTTTCTATGTCCATATCCTTAATATAAAAAGTATGTTGCTTAGGTTACTTTTGGCTGCAAATAACAAAAAATTCAACTTAAGTGAGCTGAAAAAATAAAGATATTTATCATCTCACATAATAGAAAGTCTAATATCAAGTAGAGCATAGAATATTGACCAGTTTGACAGTGACACCAAGGACCCGGGTTCTCACATCTACCTTAGTCTGCTAGTTAAAGGGTTCAATAGCTTTAGATATCAAGTCCAGCTTTCCAGGCAAGGAAAAAATAATCTCTTCATTGAAACCTTCCTTAGAAAAGAGGAAACTTCTTACAGAAGTTCTTCCTGAGAACTGCCTTACCTCTTGTGGGATGAAAAAGTCACATGTTTGCTTCTGACCTGGAACAGTTTCCCTTGACCAAGCTCCTAGGGTAGAGTGTGTGTTAGTGAATCTATCACCTTTTCCTCCAAAATGAGAAACACAATGGGAGGTCTCTTCAGTATATCAACAAGGCCCATAGTGCACTGCAATATTTGAAGAGGATATTTAGCATCTCTCCATGGCTAATTGCTTTTGCTCAGTGCATAGAATCTAACTACTAGCTAACTTCGAGTCCCTCTCTGCTTGGGTTCACTCTGCTTCTCTAACTTCATTCATTCACCATTTCCAAGATAATTTTACATTCTAACCATTATCTATGCACCCTTTCATGAGCACAGTATTTGTATCCCCCAATTTCCTTCTAATCAGGTTTTACTCCATTTCCTACTTCATATCCAACCCCTAGATTCCCTATATGTATAGAGCACCTCTTAATAAACAGCATTTCCACTGTACATTTGCTGACTCATCTCCTGTAGTAAATGCATCTTCAATTTGTCTATCCAACATCTGCTTCCTATGTTTCTTGATGGTGGCACCCCAAATTTCTATGGAGAGACATCCCTCTCCTACTAAAGTCAAGTCCCATGATTTTAGTCTCTGCTCCAAAGGGAACCATGACAAAACAACATGGCTACTTCAGGGATGAAAAAACGACCCAATCACAGGAATTAGAACTGTCATGAAGAAAGAATTTGCTTTCCATTGGGGTTGAACATGAGTTTTAAATCTGGAAATCCTGGCAGCCTTTGAGTCACCAGTGAGTCAGCCTACCTGGGAACGAAGTCAGCATGAGGCAAAGCAGAAGTGGAGTTGAGAAAATGAGGCAGAACTCTGAGAATGACACTGGATACCCTGGATCCAGCCATGCCTAAACCCAGTTCTACCTCTGTATTTTTCAGATGTGAATTAAGGCATTTCCTTTTTCACTTAAACTGTCATTCTATTCTATTCATCCATCACATGACATCTCCTCCAAGAAGCCTCTTCATCCACCCCAGTCCTCTCTCTCTTCTCTGTCCTGAGCAATGTCATCAGTTTGTGATTTGTTTGATTTTTTAAATGAGTATCAACCCTAAGTGCAGTTTTGCAAGTCAGAGGCCAAGTCTCATGGGTCTTTGTATTCATCTCAAAACTTGGAACAGAGCTTAACACATAGTAGGGATTTCCTAATTTACTCTATGACATTTCTCAATAAATGAACTAGAGATGCTTCCTATGCCAAAGATACTTGGGAAGGAGCTAAGATGGTTTTGGTTTTTTCAAATACAATATTGTGAGTTTCTGTTACCTAATTGCTATGACCCACCTATTTGGGTCTCTGAGGGAGGCCCCCAAAATAGAGTCCCTGAATCCCATCTGGTCCCTACATACATGGAAGAAACAAAGAAAAAAGAAGTCCAAAAGATTACTCATTAAATTCATAGAGAACAGGATAAAAGATGACCCACCAGGAATGGTAGCCATGTGAGATCACTCCTACTGAATCCCAAATCAGGAAGACTTGACTGCTTAGTCTTGGCAGCACCATGCTAGGGAAGATCTTCTCACCCCAAGAGTGGAAGATGAAGGAAAAAAATAATCTTCCTGGAAGATTAAATTCAGAATCGAGCCAACTGCACCCAGTTATTCCCTCAAATTTAGTCAAATGTTATTCTACCTTCACAAGCAAGGGAAGTCTTGGGGAAGATTTTAAGTGGCACATTTGAGGAGTTCTGTCTGCCTTGAAGGAAACAGTAAGGACAGGGAAGAAGTCTTCCTGGCCTCAACACATACTCCTAGCTATTTACCACAGTCGTGTCTTAGGAGTGTGTTACTGCTGGGGCTGCTAATGGCCTCTTACATTCCTAGTGATAAAAAAGAATTCCCAAAAATATTATGAAGAGAAGTAGACATGGTGTTTCTTCATATGAAAAAAATTTTTTTTTTTCTCATTATTTCAGTTCTGAATTTTTCTCCTCTAAAGTTTTCTTTCTAAATCTTTCATTTCTATGTTTTGGGGACTATGCTGAAGTGGAATTTTATGCTTCAAGAAGAGAGTTGATGAATCATGGAAAGTGTAATTGACAAAGAATTGGCATGTTTTTCACTTTTCTTTTTTCTGCATCAACTGAATAAGATTAGTGTCTTACATGGATTATTTTTTCAATAATAGGGAAGGCTATGTTGGCAACAAAAATTGCAAAACAGCAACATCATAAGCTTGCCTAACCATCCAGTGGAAGAGAATTTTCAACTTGAAAAACACTCTTGGTTCAGCAAACCAAGGACCTGAGTAACAATTACAACTGAAATCATTAAACGGCCACATTTTCTCCTATGGAGAAATTGGATCCTCTAGGGTTCTTAGAGGGAAAAGCAGAAACATTAGGGGAAGACCTTACATAATAACCTTTCTGTAAAGCTTGGATGGCACAAATGATTTTTTAAGACATTCAAGTCACATGTCATTAATCAGAAATGACAGTCTTTATTCACATATATTTGACTGAGCTGCATAATTTTAGACTCCAATAGGTCTAGATAAATGACCCTAAGTATTGTACTTTTTCAAATTGACAATGATAGATGAGAGAGTAAAAAAACGAATGCAGAAAAGGGACCCTGAAGTAAACACTGAAAACTGGTTGTACTACTGTGGGGAAAAGAAGTTGGAGGATTTTCTTCTTGGAGAATTTTCCTCTTTTTAACATCTCTATCTTTTTAATTTGCCATTTAATCAATTGGGCATTTCCAAACTCTTCATAATACAACCCAAATCTCGATGAAAAACTGAGACTCGTTTAGTTGTGTTTGTTCAAATAGGCAGGATGGGAAAATAATAATGATAGGGGGCATGAAAGATGGTGGAATGAGACAGACATCATTACCTTATGTACACGTATGATTACACAAATGGTATGAATCTACCTCGTGCACAACCATAGAAATGAGATGTTGTACCCCATTTGTGTCCAATGAATCAAAATGCAGTCTCTAAAAGTAAAAAAAAATTTTAAATAATTAAAAAAAAATTCCATTCACTCAGCAAGTATTTCCTGGTCTAGTATGTGCTGGACAGTATGATAAGCACCAGGGTTTCAGCAGAAAGTAAGGCTAAAGCTTTGCTTTGGGGGAGCTCACATTTTAGGGAGAAAGATAGGCAATAACCAAGTAAGCAAATAAATAAATGATATTATTTCAGAGAGTTTGAAGTACATAAAGAAAATAAAATATCGTGATTTAAGAGAAAGTGATGGGGAGATGTCATTTGAGAGGTCAAGGAAGGCCTTATTAAGTTGAATGGCAGTACAACTGAGTAAAAGCCAGTTTTTCAAAGAACGTTTAAGAAGTGGAAGCAGCAAATGCAAAGTCCCTGAGGCAGGGGCATGCTTGGCATGTAGAAAAGAACAAAAAGAAAGAAAACGAGGTCCCTTTTGTAGTCAGGACAGAGAGACAGTCAGGGGCTGGATTATATAAGGCCTTTAGGTCATTATAAAGAATTTTGGTGTTAGGTCATATGAGGTTTCAATAAAGCAGAAGGAATCCTCCATCTTATCAAAATAATATGTACAATCCATTAAATCCTCATGCACAAGGGATTGAGCCTGATGTAATACATTTCTGTTATTATCCAACCTCCTTGAGAAGAAAGGGTTATCTCTGTGTTTTAAAGATGGGAAATCAAGCTCTGGATGAGATTGCCCAGCCACTACATAAGGAAGCAGGGATTCAGATTCAAACCTTGAACCATATAATTTTTAAGGTAAAAACTGCCCACTAAAACTGCCCCCTCACTGGGCCCCTTCATCTTCCTTTCTTCATCTTCCCAAAATGTTAAAGCAACAACTCTACAGATAAACCACACTGTTGTCTCAATGAAGACATGAGAATGTTTGCAAATAGCACATCATGGTAAGATACATAAGGCCTATGTCAAATGCGTATGTGCATTTTAAATAGGTTCCCTCCTTGGATTGAGGTTATTTAGTACTAATTCTCCCCAGGAAACAACTTTCCTAGATGACCCGAGTGGAAAGTCATGGGTAGGCAGGTGTTGTCAGACAGCTATATTCACTCACATGTTCAAAGATTTATTGAATGGCCTTTAAGGTTCTAGATACTCAGGATCCAGTAGAAAATAAAACAGTAAAAATACCTCTTCTCATGAAGTTTACACTCTAATGGAGGAATTATCTATGAGTTATAATAAAACTGAAATTACTTCTCCACCAAAACTTCCGTGATGCTTATTTTAATCAGCTTTTGGTTGTTATAACCAAAATACCTGACAAGAACAACTTAGAGGAGGAAAAGTTTATTTTGGCTCACGGTTTCAGAGGTTCAGTCCACCATTAGCTGACTCCATAGCTCTGGGCCTGAGGTGAGGCTGAGATTCATGGTGGAGCGCATGGCAGAGCAAAACAGCTCAGGACATGGAAACCAGGAGGTAAAGAAAGCTCCATTTACCGGGGACAAAATATAAACCCAAAGTGTCCCACCTCCTCCAGTCACATTGGGCCTGCCTATAGTTGCTGCCCAGTTAACCCATATCAGTGGCTTAATCCACTGATTAGGTTATAGCTCTCATAATCTGATCATTTCACCTCTGAACCTATTTGCATTGTCTCACACAAAGTTTTAGGGGACACCTCATATCTAAACTGTAACACTGCTTGTGGACTATTTTTACCATTTCTCTGAAAAAAAGACATATCTGCTGAATATCACAGTATAAGTAAATAAACAAATAAATAAATATCACACAATAACAATACCCAAATTTCTTACTGGGTTGAGGCAGAATACTTACAACAAATAATAAGATTGATTTATTAATTTTCTAATATCAATTATAAAATTAATATTTTAAAGCATATACTATGATCAAAAGTGCTACAAAAGAAGTTAGAGACATAAATAATACAAAATCCCCACCTTCCATGTGCTTGAAAATCCATCAAGGGTTGGAAACAAAATTTGTAGAATATTGAGGATAAGGCAATATGAGAATTTCTTGTACCTAGATTCCAAATCAGAAGACTGGTATTACTTCATACAGAAGCCACACTTAGATCTTTTTGACTAGCACAGTCAAATACAGAGAGTTTTACCTAGATCATATGGTACACACACAAAAATTCCAATATTGGGAATAGATGTCAGGCAACACAGAGATATATGGACTTAAGTTAACCCCCATGAGCACCATTGATAGGGATTCTGTTAACTTTTGCCTAGTTTAAAATTGTACTGATTTATCTTTCTTTTATAAAGGACATTTTCTCTTGATGTAGAATCTAACTCCTTTTCTCTTTCAGCATTTTAAAGATGTTATTCTATCGTCTCCTGGCTAGCATCGCTTCTGATGAGAAATTAGCATTCACTCCTGTCTTGGTTCCCCAATTTATAACATGTAATTTTTCTTTGACCATTTTCAAGATCTTTCTCTTTGCCACTGGGTTTCAGAAATTTGAATTTTAGTGGCTTTGTGTAATTTTTTTTAAATCATGTTTAACGTCCCTTGAATTCCTTGGACCTGTAAATTTTAAGTTTTTATGAAATTTGACATTTTTCCAACATTATTTCTTAAAATATCTGCCCCTTTTAATTCCCTTTTCTGGAACTCCTGTGACATATTTGTTGGACTGTTTTAGGTCATGGAGGCTCTATTCATTTTAATTTTCAGTCTTTTTTCCCCGCTGGGTTTTAGTTTGGTTTGATTATCACTATATCTTTAAGTTCATTGATCTTTTTTCTTCAGTGTCTTAACTTGACATTGAGTGGATCCATGGAATTGTTTATTTCCAATATTGCATTTTTCCATCTCAAAAAATTTCTTTTTTTCATATTTATTTCTCTCCCTGTTGTATGCAATGTTTTCCTTTAAATTTCTAAGTATATATCATAATACCTGTTGTAAATCTTATCTTCTATTGTCAATCACCGTCTTTGTCACTTCTGGGTCTCTTTCTATTGACTGAGTTCTCCTAGCTATGGTTCCCAGTTTCCCCTTTCTTATCATATCTATTATTTTAAATTAGATTTTTGGACATTATGGATGTTACAAATTGAGTTTCTAGATTTTGATCATCTTTATTTAAAGAAAGTTGAATTTTTTGTTTTAGCAGGCAGTTAAATTTCTTGAAAATTAACTTATCCCTTTAAAGTTTGCTTTTAATTTTTGTTGTGGAGGATGTAGAGTAGCCTATATTCCAGGGATACTTTCTAGTACTACATTTTGACCCTTCTGGGGCTTCTACTAAGGTTTTTGGATGTTCCATGAGTTTTCTCCATCTGGTCTGAATATGAAAACGCAGAAACTTTAGATGGCAAAATGGATGAACAAATAGAGCTAAGATGTTTTAGGTATCATTGAACAGCTAAACTTAACTGCAGAGTTAGCAACCTCCAGAACTCTTTGGTTTTTAATCCAGTATAACTGGGGCTTTCTCTATGTTTCATCTGAAATCAACCAGATGCCTTCAAAACTACCAAGATAATGGAGTCAGGCGAACATTTCTATGAGGACCCTGCAGCAGTAAGTCTTTTAAGGGATGTAGATAAACAGTAATAAAGTTTAAACACAGATTTGAAAAATGAGTCACGGGTAAGATATAAAATGTACATCTGGGTCAATCTTGGAAATCTTAGTGGAATAAATAGCATTTAATCTGGAATTCTGTTGAACCTCTAACATAATTCATGCAAGATAGGACATAATAAGTACCATTAAGAAAAGTGCAAATAGAGTTGGGGATGCACTCAGTGGCAGAACACGTGCTTAGCATGTGTGAGACCCTGGGTTCAATCCCCAGCACCAAGACTAACAAACAAAACAAAACAAATAATTCAGTGTAAACTTGGAAAAGGGAAAACTACATTCTTTTGACTCTTCAAGGCACTGTGGGACACAAAGAAAAAATACAAGACATGTTCTCTGCCCCAAGGTAATTCAAAATCTTTTAACTTACACTTTATCAACACAAGTACATCTGATGCAAAAAAAAAAAAAAAGACTTAAACATGTAAGCTTTCAAAGTATGACTATAAAGGCTTCTTTCCCTTGCATATGAATACCCCTGGGGCAGTTTCCAGGAGAATTTTGTTGCTATGTCAGCCACAGTTTCCTGCTCCAACAGTTTTGGACTGTGGCAGCTCAGGGAACCTCTCTGACATCCAGTGGGTTAGAGCCCCACCTCTGCAATCAGGTGTGCATCTCAGTCTTGGAGAAACTCTCTCCCAAACTAAGAGTTCCTTAGGTTTCTTCTACCACAAGACCTTTTCATAGCCAAGTACTGTGACTCAAGTACCTGAGAATACACTACTTAGTATTCCATGGACCCATTTGGGTAATCCTGCTTGGGGATTCATTGCTAACCTCATTGTTTCCTAAGAAGGGGGACATGCCCCACCACTTCCGAAGGCACTGATTTCAATGCAATACACCTTTTAGTCTCTGTAGCCTCCAGGACACAGGAAACACCAAAAAGTTTACAACACATGGCAATGTGAAAGTGAAAAAATGCCAGAGGGAATTTTAGGACGCCATGGAAAATTACATCTTGATGGATGGAGCGTTACATCTTAACTAGCGAAAGTATCAGGAAATCATTTCGGAGGCAGAGTTATGTCAATCCAACCTTAGAGAATGAGCAGATTTTGGCAGCATGGTATACAGTGGAGTGGGACAGGAAAAGACAAGTAGAGATGAAAGAGGATGAAAAGAGATACGGTGTGAGTCAGGACTCCTGTGCCACAAGTGACAAAAATCCAACTCAATGACTTAAGCAAAAAAGGGAATTTTTTGACATAAATAACTGAGAAGCCCAATTTGTACTACAGGCACAAGGGAACCCAGGACCTAAATCATGCCATCGCCCTTAGCTTTACTCATCCACCTCTTGGCCTCACCGTCCTCAGCACAAAGTCAATCCCACTCATGGCGGGCAGGGGTCTCTCCTAGAGTTGGCCGTTATGTTTGATCCTGAGTAGCCTTAGTGGGAAAAGGAATATTCCCATCCCTAACAGAGGGAGGGGAAAGAACCTCAGAATTCAGTCCCATAGACTGAATCACATTTCTATCTCTAAGCCTCTTTCTATGACCAGTAAGATGTGACTCTCTCGCTGAACTGGTTCAGTCCACATGTCCATTCTTGGGCCAGAAATGGAGTCAGCAACATCCATATCCCATAGATAGTGAAATACCAATGCTGTTGCTAAAAGAAGAATGGCTTCTAGACACATGCTGTGGTTAGAAAAGTGACCCCCAAAGGTCCATGTGTTAAAGGTTTAGTCCCCAGGGTGGCACTACTGGGAGGTGGTGAAATCTCTGAGAGATAGGACCTACTGGGAGGTCCTTAAGTCCCTGGGGACATGCCCCTGAAGGGGATTATCTCATGCTCTCTTCCTTGGCTCATGATGTAAGTAGTTCCTCTGCCATGACATCAAGGCCCAAAGCAATGTTGCCACTCTATCTTAGACTGGAACCTCCAGAACCAAGAGCCAAAACAAACCTTTTCTCTTTATAGTTATTTGTCTCAAGTAATTCATTATAGTGGTGGAAAGCCGACTAATACAAGAAGTGAAAAAGTGAAAAACAAAAAACTATAAATTCTACTTCACTCTAAGTCTGGGAAAGAGAGGATGGAATTTTATGATGTTAATTCTAATGCTGAGATCAATGACCCACAAATTCAGGTTAGTCTGGTTTGTAAGTCAAATCATTATTTAACACATGAAAAATAGCAAAATCTTGCTAAGCTCTAAGGCACACATCCACCTTCTCAGATTGGCATCAAAACTGTGGAGAAAATCCCCTACAGTCATGGAAACATCTAGAAAGTATGAAATTTTCAGAATTTATAGGGGTAAGTGCTCTCTCTCTCTCTCTCTCTCTCTCTCTCGTGCTCTCTCTCTCTCTCTCTCTCTCTCTCTCTCTCTCTCTCTCTCTCTCTCTCTCTCGTGTGTGTGTGTGTGTGTGTGTGTGTGTGTGTGTGTGTGTTTGTTTTCTGGGGTTTTTTTGTTTGTTTGTTTGTTTGTACTGGGAATCAGACCCAGGGGCACTTAACCATTGAGTCACATCCCCAGCCTATTTTTGTTTTTTATTAGAGACAGGATCTTGCTGAGTTGGTTAGGGTCTTGCTATGTAGCTGAGGCTGGCTTTGAACTAGAGATCCTCCTGTCTCAGCCTCCTGAGCCCCTGGGATTACTGGGTATGCCACTGCACCTGGCTCTTTATTATATTTTGTGGGCAACTTTGATTGATGAATTTTTATGGGAAAAATAATAGGGACTAAAAACAAGACAAGATAGCATTGCTTCCTGACATTGGGTTCATACAGCTGAGGTACAATGCAAAACTATGGACCCCATATATGGCCCCACTTGCATGTTCTTTTTCAAGTCCTCATTACCTCGGAGACTTAATATTAGATTAACAAACTAAAGCTGCCACAATCCTGCTGGACCCTGATGAGGAACTGCTAACAAGACATGAACACGCTTAATAAAATGACCAACTCTTGCTGATTTATAGTCCACTAATTACCTGACAAATACCCAGGCTGTGTTCTCCCTGCTGGAACTGATAGCAGGCTGTCAATATGAGAAGGGACAAAAAGGCAGTTCAGGGTTGAGGAATAAAAAGAAAGGTTTGATATATTACAGTCAACACTGTTACTGTAACTAGCTTGTCTCAGGCTACGGAGAGTCACACGGTCAGTCAACTCCAAACTGGTATTTTTAGGGAAATCTAGAATGACTTAGGATTCCATCCACATACCAATTATTGGGAAGGGGGTAGTGCAAGGAGCAGAGAAATGAGAAAGCATACTAACGCTGCAGAAATCAATTCAAGAAAAAGGTATTCCTTTGTCAGGGGCGGTGGTACACACTGGTAATCCCAATGGCTCAGGAGGCTTAGGCAGAAGGATCGCGAGTTCAAAGTCAACCTCAGCAACTTAGCAAGGTCCTAAGCAACTTAGAGAGACCCTGTCTCTAAATAAAATATAAAATGGTCTGGGGATGAGACTCAGTGGTTAAGAACTCCAGGGTTTAATCCCTGGTATATAAAAGAAAAAGTAAAAGATACCCTTTTGTAGATACTATGTACTCTGAGAACCTGAAATATGCATAAACATGTTCATTTTACAAAAAAAAAAATGTTCATTTTGGAAACCTCTGCTTGCTCTGCACTATTAATTTGGAGAGCCTTATGTTGCAGAACACGTAGTGCTTAAGACAGGTTGAGTTGATTTCCAGTTAAATAAAAGACTATCTGGCTAACATGACCCTTAGGGTTTGGCCCACTGATGAAAACATGCACGTACACTAGTAGGCAGAAGTTACCACTAATGTCCAGAAATTAAGAGTCTT